>NW_021319178.1:10056032-10063488 GCF_001605985.2 Dendrobium catenatum | reverse complement strand
AAAGAAATTTAGAGGGATTATTAGATCTTTACTTTACTTGACTGCTAGCCGACCAGATATTATGTTCAGTATTTGCTTATGTGCTAGATTTCAATCAGATCCAAAAGAATCACATTTGACAATGTTAAAATAGTTGCTATTTGCATGTTTTACATTTTTGCAACTTGTATAGTTTTGATGATTCCAAACATTATTGTTCAAATGTGTAGTTATCTCCTAACAATTTTAGAAGATTTGTATTTGCTCTTGGGTGTACTAACATTTCAGGAAAATTGAACTCCAGATTACGAAGACTTCAAATCAAAATACAACATGAGATACTTTGTGTATTTGAAGCTTGTACTTTTCTTTGAAATACTTGAAAGGGAGTGATTGTAATTGAGTTAATAAAAATATACACATACACATAAGGAGATCATATAAAATTTATACTGATCGTACGGGTTGATATCAGTTCGTACGGAACGATCAAATAGTTATCTTCGATTAAGATCACATGGAATGAATAGGAACTAGCCAGAAAAATTTTCTAAGTCCTATTCGTCCAGGACAAAATTAAATATCGTCCAGGAAGATTTGTTCTATGTAAAATTTTTGTCCAGACAAAATTAAATTATCATACATGACGAGTTTCTCTCTGTAAAATTTTCGTCCAGACAAAATTAAAATCGTCCATGATGATCTGGTCTCTGTAAGATTTTCGTCCAGACGAAATTAAATTATCGTACATGACGAGTTGCTCTCTATAAGATTTTCATCCAAACAAAATTAAATATCGTCCAGGACGATCTGGTCTCTGTAAAAATTTTGTCCAGACGAAGCAATTTTCGTCTAGACGATACAACTGACGTAGAACGGTTTTTTGTATTTTTTGGAGCCGACCTTGTAATAACCGTTCGTACCGGATGAACTTCGTTCGTACGGGATGATCAGCTTGTACGAAAACATTTCGTACACATATACAAACAGGTTCGTTTCAATGCTTTTAAATAACATCGTCAAGGATGATCCACAATCGTACAGGACGATCTACTGCGTACAGAATTGAAAACTTATAGTTTTTGGGCGGTTTTTCTTGTCTTTTATAAATATAGTCCAAATTAGACTGCCATCCAATCTTTTTGTCATTTGATCTTCGTGCCTTTTGAGAGAATAGCCAAGGTGAGAGTGTAAGAGTGCATTCAAAGGAGGATTCCTACCACTGGAGCGTGAAGGCTTCACTTGGAGTTAAAAGGTAAGAATCTCTACTTTTGAATTGTGATTACTTCACTCTTTTCTTTCTTCCTTCTAGATTCTTGTGAGAAGATCTTTCAAGGAGATCTGGTTCGCTGCCGACACTTGGAGAGTGTGAACAGCCGAAGGGTTCGCTGGCTACACTTGGAGAGTGTGAATAGCCGAATGGTTCTCTGCCCACACTAGGAGAGTGTGAAAGGATGAAGGGTTCTCTGCCCACACTAGAAGAGTGTGAAAGAACGAAGGGTTCTCTGCTTACACTAGGAGAGTGTGAAAGGATGAAGGGTTCTCTGCCCACATTAGGAGAGTGTGAAAGGACGGACGATTCTCTGCCAACACTTGGGATTGTGTAAAAGGACAACGGTTCTCTACCACACCGGGTAGTGGTGAAAAAAGTGTTTTGTAAAGGGTTCTCCGCCTTACTGTGTGTACAAAATGAGAGTCACTATTGGTATTAGTGCAATACTCAGAGGGTACCTCTAGGGAGTGGATGTAGGTCTGGTTTAGACCGAACCACTATAAATCTGGTGTCATTTACTTTATTGTTTTTACTTTTCCACATTTTATTTTTGGTTTAAAAGATCTGTGGTTGAAAAATGTTTTCTATAAAAACTTAATAAAAAATTTTATTTCGGTTCAACACATTTTTAAAGAGGGTTTAAATTTTTTAAACTACCAATTCACCCCCCCCTCCTCTTGGTAGCCTTGGGACATTAACTTAGGTCTAACAACCTATTTACTAGACTCAACAGGTGGTATCAGAGCTTTATTTCAAGATCATAAGTTTAAACTACTTTTGTATTAACGTAGATGGCTTCATTAGGAAACTGAAACACACCTGAAGGTTACTCTATAACTAGACCTCCACTGTTTGACAATATACCCTTTGATTTTTATAAAACACGCATGTCTACTTTCTTACACTCACTTGATTATCGTATGTGGATCCTAGTCCATGAAGGTTACACAAAACTAGCTAGATTACTTGATGGAGTTAGAGTAGAAATATCTTTTGCAGATTGGACTTTAGAAGAACGTGACTTAGCACAACTAAATGCCAAATGTTTAAATAGCTTCTATTGTGCTTTAAAATCTAAAGACTACATGCGGGTTTCTACTTGCAAAAGTGGAAAGGACATATGGGATAGACTTTGTATAACTTATGAAGGGACTAATGAGGTTAAGCAATCAAGACTCAATATCTTGTTATATGACTATGAATTGTTTTGCATGAAACCAAATGAATCTATTTCTAACATGTACACAAGATTCACACAAATTGTCACTTCTTTGCAGCACTTATAGGTAGGGAGTGTATCTAAATGCGATAATGGTTAATAAGATTCTTCGTTGATTTCGCTTACAGCTTTTATGATGCTAAAATACTGAGGTGTAAATTGACAGAATGTTTCATAAGTAGATCTGAAACATTTTGCGCTCTATTTGTCATCTATTATCGACCATGCTTATGAGTCACGGAGTAAGCAAAGATAAGATTGATTGCAGTGTGTATGCATGCTATAGTAAGTTGAATGTAGCTTAATATTGCACTAAAAAATGAAGGTACAGAGAGTGAACACTCACATCCTGGTGAGGTATTGATAGTGACTCGATATATTGCAGTTGGGCATGCACTAGATAATTTCAGTAAGCTTTTTAACAGCGGAAGCAGAAGAGACGCCAACAATGGGAGAAGCGTAGAGGCTCAAGTTTTTATATAGATAATGTGTCGAAGGTTCTGCTTTAAGGAAGTGATTTTGTTATGAATGCAAGAAACCAGGTCACTTATCAGACTGAATTGCAGCCAAAAATCAAAGCCATCCTAAGCAAGAGAATGTAGAGGAGAAAGGCACATTATAACAGAATGTGAAGAGAGAAAGAGTTTTTCAAGAACAAGTGCTTTAATGGGCACTCAAGCTTCAGACTCACCTACTGAGACTGAAACAATAAGAAGAAGTCACCAACCTTATGCTGTGATGTTAGACAAGATGCTGATCAATCAGGATCAAGAAATAGCTATGGCCAGACACTATAGGAAAATGAAAAACCGACTAGTATGCTAGATTTAAGTATTAAACTGGAAGAGGACTTAAAAAAGGTGATATCGAAATCCTAGTGGAACAGGATCAATTGGACCTCTAATAGATAACAAACCAACTATGAAACTTCTGACAAATATTTAGGATGATCATTGAATAATGAATTTTTTTTGAGATTGATAGAAATTATCATCCTATGCTGATGTTGAAAAAAATTTTTTAAAAAATTTAATGATGGAACTGAGAGGAAAAATTATAACGAGATTGCAGTTATACAAAATCGAGAATTTGGAAGAAAATGAATTCCTTTTATAAATTGACAATAAGAGACTCTTGAGGGATTAATAGTGGTTATTACCCCCCCAAACATGAAGACATATACAA
Source organism: Dendrobium catenatum (assembly GCF_001605985.2). Classification (NCBI taxonomy): domain Eukaryota; kingdom Viridiplantae; phylum Streptophyta; class Magnoliopsida; order Asparagales; family Orchidaceae; genus Dendrobium; species Dendrobium catenatum. Next base: position 10,059,832 of record NW_021319178.1, on the reverse strand, counting down.
ACTCTCGAATCTAGTTACTTTCCAAATATATGGAATCCCATAGAAAGACAAACAAATGGAAGAAAAAATTAGAATACTTTTCCTCAATTTAAATGTAATAATTTTGGATATTTGAGGGAGACATATAGCTCACACTCCTTTGATTCTTTTTGAAGACGTAAACAAAACTATAATTTGATATATTGTAGATGACTTTAAGATGCATTTAAATCCTTCTAGATCATAGTAACAAACATGCTCTAGATTTTATAAATTGTTTAAATGTTAACCCTATATTAATATTATTTGTGTTCCGCAGGATCTAACACTTGATATTTTTTGCAGGACTTTCTTCACTACACAGAGACCTCATGAGAACATAATAGGGTCACCTGAGACAGCGGTTGTGTTACAAAGCATATGACTGGAGGATATTGCTCAAGATTCCAATAATTTACTATGGAAATCCATTTAGGAGTGGAGTGCTAAGGTTACACTTTGACTGATGAATACCACAAAAGAATTAGTAGAGTATAGATCAGAGATAATATGCGATTGCGGCAATTTTAGAAAACCTTTTTCATAGACAAATATTGTATTGGTTGAAGGCGTTTTACAGCATAATTTGTTAATTATAAGTCAGCTATGTGATAAGGGCTATAAATGTTAAAATTATTACCACTAGCTGCATTTATTTTTTAGTCCTAAATGTGAGAATTAATGGTGCTTATAAATTGGAAATGTAAGTTGGGCAGAGCTTAAATCAAATGTTACTCTAACACATGCCTCGGAATTTAAAGTATTCAATCTCACATATCGTGCTTTTTATGTGTTTGAAAATTGGTATCCTGATTAAATGAAATACGCATCGGACTTAGGCCAATAGAGATGACTATGCTACATTCTTAGCTATTGAAAAACCTTAGGAGAATTATCCAAAAGAACTTAGTGAGAGGTATACCAAAACTAGACTTTACTAAGGACCAGCTTTGTGATGCATGTCAATTAGAAAAACAAGTGAAGTCCTCTTTTAAGTCTAATAAGGATCTTAGAACTAGTAAATCATTGGAAATTCTTCACATGGATCTTTTTGGACCTGTAGGAACTGTAAGTCTTGGAGGGAAGGTCTACGGATTTGTTATAGTGGATGATTTTTCAAGATTCACTTGGGTGCAAATATGGAGGCAGGGAATGAAAATATTCAAGTAACGGAGGAAGAAGCAAATCTGAAGATCATAAACAAAAAAGTGAATGCTCTAAACAAAAGAAATGAACGGGAATTAAAATCAGTTCAAGGTGAAAATGTGGTGGAGATTCAAGACATCATGATAATGGAAAATCCTGAAATCTTTTCAGGAAAAAATTCGGTTTCAATGGACGGTATTACATTACCAGATCACAAAATAACTATGGAGGGTTGCCTGCGAACTCTAGTAATTCAGGAAGAATTACCAGCGAACTCAGGTATTCCCATTTCTTACGATAATAGCATGAAGAAGGTTGAAGCTCTCACTGAACAGAGAGATCTTGATGGAAATGTCAATGTTGAGTCTCCCAGTAAAAATCTGCTGCTGTCTGGTAACAAGTTTAACTTATTAAACTCTATAGGGGATAAGAACATTGATGTGGAAGTTATAGCTGAATCTATAGAAGAGGAATTGGAAGAAGAAGTTTTGGTAAACACGGGAGACTGTAAAATCTTGAAAAAGGAAACACGGGACAAGTATGAAGCGGTAAAGGGATCTGATAACTTGGTTGAAAATTTGAGCTCTCAAAAGGCTGAGAAAAACTCTTCTCAGAAAGCCAAACTTTCTAAGGAACTCAGGCATTTGGGTCCTTTGAATTCAAATACAAGACTTGGGAGAAATAATTTAAATAGATGAACGGATGGGGGATTACCCCCATTTGTTAACAAATGAATTTCATTAGCTCTTGGAATTGCAGGGGAGCCAACAAGAGAGAGGCCTCCCTATACTTGAAGGAGTACATCAAAAAATGGGATGTGTTTTTTGTGGGTATCATTGAAACGAAAATTGATTATCTTTCCAAAGATGATTTTGTGAAAATCATGGGAGATGACTGGAATTTTTTCCTGCATCCATCTAGAGGGAACTCTGGCGGAATCATGGTGATTTGGAATACAAAAGTGGCTTCATTTTCTGTTACAATTTCTTCTGATCAGTGTGTGATGGGGGAATTAGATATCTTCAACAAAAGCAAATGGATGGTGGCTACTATTTATGGAAGTAGGGAATTTCAAGGAAGAAGGGAACTTTGGAGGTCTATGGATGGCATGGTTGAAAAAGATACCCCTACTGTTATTGAAGGTGACTTCAATTGCATACTTTCTCAAGAGGAAAAGAAAGGGGGTAAGAAATTCTCTTTCTCCGATGGACCGATGGAAATGAAGGCGTTTATGAACAATAATGATCTTCATGATGTTGGCACAATTGGGGCTAAATTTACTTGGTGTAATAACAAGAAGGGAAGTGCGCGAATCCTAGAGAAACTGGATATATGTTTGCTGAATTCTAAAGCTCTGGAGTTGATCTTTATACCTTCTGTAAGGCATCTGGAAGGAATTGCATCTGTTCATTGCCCCATCGTGTTGAAGTTGTTTAATCAACATGTTCAAAAACCAAGATTTCGAAAGTTTGAGGATATTTGGCTCTCTTATGCAGCGTCTACTGCAGTGGTAAAAAAGTATTGGGATAAACCTGTAAAAGGAGACGATATGGAAGCTGTGAATAAGAAGATGGCTAGAGTTCTTAAAGCCTTATTTTTTTGGAGCAAGGCTAAACACTAAAAACTGGAAGATTTTAAAGAAACTTTGAGAAAAGAGATTGAAGAACTGCAGCAGGAGGAAGCCTCGGAAGACCTTTTCTCGGACAGCAAAGCTCTACTTCTTATTTCCAAAGTCAGGGAATTCAATTGCACTCGTGCTAGATTGAGTACATTGTGGAAACAAAGGGCCAAAGCCAAGTGGATGAAGGAAGGTGATGTAAACTCTTCTTTCTTTCATGCGTTTGCGAATGGAAGGAGGAATAACAATTCTATCAAGCAAATGTTGAATGAAGAAGGGGAATTAACTGAAGATCCAGCGAGCATTAGAAGTATCTTCTATCAATTTTTCTGTAATAAATGGGAGTACAGAAATAGTGATTTGAATAATTGGCCTCTCAACAAAAATGTCCTGAAAACTGAAGATTGCAAAATGCTGGAATCGGTTTTTACTTTGGAAGAAGTGGAGAAAGTCATTAAAGAATTTGGCAACAACATTGCACCAGGTTTGGATGGAATTACTTATTCCTTTCTCAAAGCTTATTGGAAGATCATTGGGATGGATATTTGGAAAGCAATGCAACTCTATTTTACATCCGGGAAAATGTCTACTAGATGGAAAGAGACTCTAGTGATACTTATTCCCAATGTAAGTAATCTTCGGTCCCCTTCTAATTTCAAGCCTATTAGCCTTTGTATGTCTATATACAAAATTGATGCCAAAGTACTTCTAAACAGATTGAAGAAAGTGATTCATAACCTTGTTTCGGAGGAGCAAGTTGCTTTTATTGAGGGAAGGGCATTATCTGAACATGTGCTTCTTGTTCAAGAGATTTTAAATAAATTTAAAATATCCAAGTCTAAGAGGGGTTTGATGGCAATCAAACTAGACATGGAACAAGCATACGATAGTATGGCTTGGGATACCCTTAGTCAAATATTGGACTATTTTGGGTTTCCTAGAAAATTCTCAAATCTCATTATGGATTGTGTTATTGATCCAGTTTTCTTCGTTCAAATTAATGGAGTGGAATTGGATA
>NW_021319178.1:9971175-10049250 GCF_001605985.2 Dendrobium catenatum | reverse complement strand
GACAGTAGTGAAAAGAATTTTAAGATATTTACTAGGAACTCAGAACTTAGGAATTTGGTATCCTAAGTTTAGCTCTTCATTTGAAATTATTGGTTATTCAGATTCTGACTTTGCAGGCTATAGGGTTAATAGGAAAAGCACTTCTGGAACATGTCAATTCATTAGAAATTCATTAGTTTCATGGTCTAGTAGAAAACAAAATTCAGTGGCCCAATCTACTGCAGAAGCAGAATACATTGCATTAAAAAGTTGTGTGGCACAAGTACTTTGGTTAAAACAATAGTTGATTGATTTAGGATTAACTATAGGAACTATTCCAATTTATTGTGATAATACTAGTGCTATTTACATTTCCAAAAATCCTATTCAACATTCAAGAACCAAACACATTGACATAAGGCATCATTTCATAAGGGATCATGTATCCAAGGGAGAAACTGAACTTACCCATGTTTCAACTGAAAACCAACTTGCAGACATTTTTTCAAAACCTTTAGCCTTTGATACTTTCTGTACATTTAGAACAAGGCTTGGTGTAATTGATTTAATTGCTTAAATAAAAATATTTTTGCAACATTGATGTTTTGTTTTCGTTGTTTATGTTTTTATGATTTTGTTTTTGTGATTTTTGTTTGTTTTTGAGTGATTTTTATTTAGAGTCTGTACATTTGTCGTTGTTTATTGTGTTTTGTGTGTTCTTTTGGTTTTCTTTGATAAAAATATAAAAATTCAAAAATTTTGTGTTAATCGTCAGGGACGAAAATTTTTTTGTACAGGACGATGTGTATAAAATGTCAATCTGCGTGATTTCAAACCGTCTTAAGAGCAGTTTTTAATATAGTTCGTCTGTACGATCCTCACTTTCATCCGGGACGAAATATTTTTTTCTCAAACGACAGGACGATTGAATGCAGCAGTTGAATGGATAAGACAGTTTTTATTATGAACTTCGTCTGTACGAACCTTTGGTTCGTCCAGACGAACAGATGTCGGTTCATAGCAGGGGACGGTTTTCAACTGCCATCAAAACGAGTTAATTTTTTAATTGTTTGTACGAACACGTGTTCGTCTGTACGATTGTTTGGTCAAAAGTCTGTATGAAAGGACGCTTCGTAAATTATATGATTATGAAAAGCCGTTATTTTTTAACTCACTTGTTCGTCTATACGAAATATTTTCGTACGGGGACGAATCTAATTCGTATGAGATGAACAAAATTTCTTCTGGTACGAATAGTCGTTATTTATTAAATTAACGGCAATTTTTACTGAACAGTCACTCTCACACATCTCTTTCAAAGCTTTCATCTTTTCAAATCCTTCAATGGCAAGTTCTTGCAAGCGCCAAAGGACTTTGGCTAAGGGTCCTCCTAGGAATACATCCGAAAACTTCGTGTCTAGAGCTAATGAAGAATCTTTTCCTAGGTTTGTCTCTACAAAAATCACTCCATCTAGAGTTCTCCTACAAGATCAATTAACCTTCAAGGTAATGCACTTGTTTGCCCATACTCAATTTAATTTGATCCTCACTTTAGTTCACTTCTACAATAAAGAAACCTTCCACTATTTTCTGGCAAACATGTCATTCAACTCCGACCACTCTGTTATCTGTTCTTTTGTTTTCAAAAAGAAAGTTGAAATCACCAAAGATGACTTTGGTATTTTTCTAAACTTAAGGACTTAAGGCTTAAGAGCACACACTTTGACTAAATCAAGTTTTGACTGGACTGAAGCCAATAGGGTGATTAGAGGAATAAGAGTTAAGGATCATCAACCTAAAGTTTCATCTTTATTGTGTGAAGCCCGTATCATCCAGCATGTTCTAAGAACTTCCATTATCCCTAAAGCTGGTGATATAATCAACATCACTCCTCTTCTTTCTACAGTTACCTACTTGATTATGACTAGATAACCTATAGATGAGGCTCAACTCTTAATTGACAACATTTATAGTCTATCTGAAATTGGTCATGTTGATCATAAAAGGAAGAAGAACATAGCCTTAGGACATCTGATTGCTTATATTCTGAAGAAGAAGTATGATTTAAGTCATCCTGAATAAGACTTTGAAGAACCGCTCTACTACAACGATGCATCCTTCAGAGCAATCTTCAATAAGGATGAGCCCAGCAAAACTCATGTAGTTCTAATTAAAACAGAAGAAGAAGCCGGACCTTCACATGCTGCTGGACCAAATTATGAGGATTTGGTTCAAGGATTAGAAAATTTAGAGGCTCATTTTGATCAAAGATTTGATCAAATTGAAACTCATCTGCAGCAGCAAGATTTTCAGCACAATCAGGATATAGGATATATGCGTGAACAAATAAATGCCATTAATACCAACATGTTCACGATAAGTAGTTACTTCAGCTTTTTTGGTGCAGCACCACCTTCTCCTCCAGATCAAGGTCCATCTGAGTGATTTGTTCAGGGTTTGTTCAGTATTTGATCTATGTCTGTTCTATACTTCTGTATTGTTCTTCTATTAGTGATTTCCTTTTGTGTGTTATCTTTCCATGTTTTAGTTGTATTAATATTGATATCAAAGTGTTTAAATTGTAATAGTTTTTATCCGATATCAATATAAGTTTCAATGTTTAGTTATAAATGTTCTAGAAATGTGTGTTACACTTTATAACATTCATTTTATTTTAATCTTAATAGTGGTTTATTTAACTTATAAATTTAAATTAATTTCATTAGAAAATATGATTTTTCAAAATTTAAGACATGCTTATAACTTGATAATCTTAGAATTTTCAACTCCATGTCTCTTATTTAGACTACATTATCTTGGTATTATTATTGCAATTTAGATGTTTTCTTATTTTGTATTTCTCTTTTCAATTAGTATTTATGCACTTAGAAAAATTTAAAATTTTAGATTATTGATTTTGAAAAAAATTCAAATACTCTTGAAAATTGTACAAATGTACAAAAATCAAAAGAAGTGTGCAAAAAATTTGCAATGACAAAAAGAGGCAGAAAATAATCCCAAATTAAAAAGATGCATAAAAATGTGCTGGTATAAAAAATTTAAAAAGATGCGCAAAGCGCCACATGTGGTAATTACTTCTTTCCAGACTCTTTTAATCTCTTAATTCAAATTGATCTAATGTTCATTTATAATTTATATTGAAATTTGAAATATAAAATTTTTTATTCATCCTTAGTGCAATGATTCTCTTTATCTTCATGTCTAAATTGACACATGCCCTTGAAAAACTCTTCTTATTTTCTTAGTTATATAACTTCTTAAATTATATGAAATTTTATGTTTTTCTAATATTTTTCAATTTTATTTGCATACCTTATTTCAATCACTTTCAAGATTAAAATTTCAAATGAATTTCATATTTCTGCTTATATTTCTAACATTCTTTTTTTCTTCACCTTTTGATGTTGTCAAAAAGGGGGAGAAATTGTTTGTTGTTTGCGTATGTTTGCGCACTGTTTGATTTTCATAGTGTTTTATTTTTCGTTTTTTTTTGTATTTGACTGTTTTCTTTATTTTGTCTTTTATGTTATTTTTAGTTGTATAAAATTTTTGAAAAATAAATTTTTTTAAAAAATGCCTCCTTATTTTCATGAGTTCAACAATTCAGGGGGAGTTTAAGAGATTCTTAAAATTTGAAACCCTACAAATAATAATTGTTTTGCCATCATCAAAAAGGGGGAGATTGTAGATAGAGTTGTTATTTGCATGTTTTATAATCCTGCAACTTGTATTATTTTAATGATTTCAAATATTATTGTTTTTATATATCTCCTAACACTTTTTGGAAGTTTTATTTTTGATTTAGTGTGTACTAACATTTCAGGAAAATCAACTCCAAATGATGAAGACTTCAAATTATTCTTTTGTAAATTACAAGTTTTTGAAATGAAAGGGAGTGATTGTAATTGAGTGAAAAATCACAACACACACTCTTGGGGGACAATTTTTATGAACTGATCGTACGGGACAAACTTTGTTCGTACGGGATGATCATGTCAATTAACCCTCAGAAGAGCAATGGATCGAACAGGCGGGGAGAAAATTTTCTAAGTCCTAATCGTCTAGGATGAATTTAATATTCATCCCGGGATGAAACTCTCGGGATTCTCACTCGCAATGTTCGTCCAGATAAAAAATAAGGTTTGTACTAGGATGAAACTCTCTATATGAGATCGTACAAGATGAAATTAATTTTTGTACCTGGATGAAACTCTTTGGATGAGATCGTACAGGATGAAATATATTTTCGTCCCTAGATGAAACTCTCTGTTTACAATCGTCCCAGGATGAAACATGTTCATCCCAGGATGAACTGAACTGACTTACGTCAATTGGTTATGTCCTGTAGAATTTTTGGAAACCGACCTATGAAATAATTATTTCGTACCGGTCGAACATAGTTCATACGGGTCAATCAGCGTGTACGAACATAATTCGTACCAATATACATTAGGTTCGTTTCCGGCACTTTAAGTAAAATCGTCCAGGACGATCCACGATCGTACATGACGATCCACTGCGTACAGAATTGAAAAACTTGCAATTTTTGGGCAATTTTTCTTGTCTTTTGTATATATAGTTCAAATTAGACTGCCACCCAATCTTTTTGCCATTTGATCTTCGTGCCTATTGAAAGAAAAGTCAAGGAGAGAGTATGAGAGAGCATTCAAAGGAGGATTCCTATCACTGGAGCTTGATGGCTTCACTTGGTGTTTAAAGGTAAGAATCTCTACTTGTGATTTGGGATTACTTCACTCTTTTCTTCCTTCTTTCTATATTTCTTGTGAGAAGATCTGTCAAGGAGATCTGGTTCTCTACCGAAACTAGGAGAGTGAGAACAGCCGAAGGGTTCTCTGCCCACACTAGGAGAGTGTAAAAAGATGAAGGGTTCTCTGCCCACACTAGGAGAGTGTGAAAAGATGAAGGGTTCTCTGCCCGCACAAGGAGAGTGTGAAAAGACGAAGGGTTCTCTGCCCACACTAGGAGAGTGTGAAAAGACGGATGGTTCTCTGCCAACACTGGGGATTGTGTAAAAGGACGAAGGTTCTCTGCCAACACTGGAGATTGTGTAAAAGGATGACAGTTCTCTGCCGCATCGGGTAGTGATAAAAAGAGTGTTTGTAAAGGCTTCTCCGCCTTGCTGTGGGTGCAAAAGGAGAGACACTATTGGTATTAGTGCAATACTCAGAGGGTGCCTTTAGGGAGTGGATGTAGGACTGGTTTAGACCGAACCACTATAAAACTTGTGTCGTTTACTCTATTGCTTTTTATTTTCTGCATTTTTTATTTTAAAATTTGTGGTTGAAAATCTTTTCTATAAAAAATATCATTAAAGTTTAATTTCGGTTAAAATTATCAAAAGAGAGAAAAAATTTTAACTACCAATTCACCCCCCACTTGGTAGCCATGGGACATTAACTTAGGTCTAAAAACCTATTCACTAGACTCGACAAAAATAACCAAAATGGTTGATTAGTATCCCAGAATTCCCAATTAAATAAAAAATAAGTGTTAGAATGATTCTTAAATTCCATTAATCTAGTTCCTTTTTTCAAATACCAACCTATGCTTAAAATACATCTATAAAAAATAAGAATACTAAAAAAAAAAAAAGTAAGCAAGAGTAATCCACCAAGAAATAAAATGTGATCTTGAGGCCTCCACAAGTTCTGTCCTTTCCAAGCTCCTCCACCTTCAACCAATCCACAAACCAGTCTTGAAATCCAATTTCACCAATCATTTCCTGAGATAACTAATGAATTGGCTCCAATACAATCACCAAGAATGACCAATTTCTTACCTCTAAGGCTCCCTTTAATAAAAGTTTACATGGGGATTCTAAATCTGTCAAAATTCTTGATAATGTTCAGAATGGTTTGTCTGCATTAGATAATGAGAATTGTTGGGTTAATTATGATGGTTTGATTGCTACTCAATCTATCCAAATTCTAGAATCTATTCAGATTTCAAAAGATGTGTTCAATATGGCACAAAATCTAGAAGGAAAAGAGGATGCTGCATTTACTTCTTCTGACTCAATTGTTGTTTCAGATAAAACTTTCATAGATATTGGAAGTTTTATAGAAGATATTCCTATTGTTGAACCAGAAGCTGTTACTCCAATAGCTAATGCCAAGAAAAATGATGGAATTGAAGAATCTCTCAACAAATTTGGAGGATTATGTGGTCTGGTTTCTGCTATTATACAAAAAATTGTTACTCCATCATCTGAGGTAAATTTAAATTTTAAAAAAGCTATGATTATGAAGGATAAAATTGCTATTAATAAGGATGGTTATTCTTCAAATTCTAAACATAAGCTATTTAATGAACTTCAATCATTGGGTCCATTGGAAGATATAGCTACATGAAGGAACACAGATTTCAGGCTGAAGAATTTTAAGGAGGGCTCTTCCCCTTTAGATCATTGATATGCTTGATTGTTCTTCCATTGATAGCAATAGGATGGAAGTCTATTTGAGATACCTGATGATGGAGATTCTGCTCAAAAACTATTTCAGATTTCTTGCTATGAGCCACATCCTTGGCATTTGGAAGTGGGATATATTTATTTCAGCAAGTGAGATATATTATCCAACAGAGTTATTGGATGGAATTATTTTATTTTTGAGATGCCTATTGGAAGTTCTCTTTGGTGTTACTCGGATGTCTGATGATCATTGTATTTACTTTCTAGTTTATTTGTTTAGTATGGTTTATGCTTTATATTTGTTCTATAAAATTTTTCAAATTGTTTATGGGATCAGTACTAGTTCTTAATTTTTAACCGGTTAGGAATTCTGGGATGCTAATAAAGCTTTTAGGTTGTTTAATATTTGGTATCCCCTCCACCCCAAGGGTTTTAAAATAGGAAATAGTGGGTCTCATTTCAATTATCATATTTTTATTTTAACAAATATGCTCTTCAATAAAGCTCCTTTCCTTGGATCAAGGAAACCTTAGTTTTATTTTCTTTATAGTTTGTATAAGGGTTTTCTTTCTTTCTCTTAATGCAATTGCATCTCTTCAAAAAAAAAAAAATGCTCCCTTTAGTAGGACCAAACAAATTTGAATCTTTGTTAAACTTTTTCTTCTAGCAAACCAATTTCGAAGGGAGTTGGAATTTTCCATCCTCAAACAAGGCTTCTCCACTATTCGCATTACCAATTTTGGACAAAGGAGAAATCACAACCTATTTTAGATTTTAAGGATATTGAGAACTTACAAAGCTGCTCGAACCTCCTTCACCAACCAGATCAATCTCTGCTTCAATCAAAACTTCTTTATCTTTCATATTCTACTTACAAGCCAAATTAGAAGCCAAATCAAATTATCCATTTTCTAAATTTGAAGAATCTCTCACTATGCTTTCAACAACCTCTTCTCTGTAATCTGTTCCAGCATTACAAATTTTTTCCTTGCTTCCATCTAGTAATGATAATTTAATAACCTTGTATCCATGAAGCTCCTCTTGTTGATTAGTATTTACATTCAAACCTTTACCCCACAACACAATTTTCAGCATTTTGATCAATCTCTCCTTCTTCTAATTAATATGGAATTTCATCAACAAAACCTTTATCTTTGGACAAACCTAACTCAGGAATTTCTGCTTCCAATACTGAGACTTCAAAATCTATAACTATCTTGTGATCTTGGATTGCTTAACTGGCTCCTCAGCATCCAATCTAGACAATTCTTTAGCAAAGACTTGAGACAACAAGTTAAACTTAATCCTGAAGGAACATCCACAGATGCCATCATGTTTTCTAGGTTCTTAATCATGGGTTGAAAGTCATATTTCTGATTCCGATTATTTTTCATTCTTTTAAATTTCTTAAACTTCACATGTATCGAAGGGCCATAACTCATTTGTGAATCTGTAATATCCTTTTTGTCCATCAAACTCTTATCAAGACTTGTAACAGGAGCTTTTGATTTAATTCGCTCAACTTCGTTTTGAGTCTTGTTTCCCACATCATTGAGAACATCCATGCAACTTTCAATTTTGTGACCTATTTTACCACAATTGAAACAAAAAGAAGATACTTTTTCATATTCAACTCTTTGAAAAATTTTCCTGCCTAAACCTTCAATCCAAACACCTTGAGATAATTTAGAGTCTACATTAATTCAAACACAGGCTCTAGGAAATTCACGTCTAACCCATTTAAACATTTTTCCATCTAATAACAATGGAAATCTGATCGTTGAGACAATCTTGGTAACATTAGTCTAATCCCAACAATGTAAAGGCAAATGTCGCAATCAAATCCAGATTGGTGAGGATAATCCTTTCAATGATGTTGGAGAAAATTGAGGTGACCATTTATCCATTCCTATTATGTGTCCTCCCACATGCCAATGACCTCCATTAAGCACTTTTTCCATAATTTGTGAATAATGAAATTAACACAAAATCTAGTCAAGGCCCAATGAAGTGATATGAAATCTCCCAAATCTACTCCATTGATGCCTTAACTCAATGCTATAAAGAGAGAATGGAATTTCTCTCCCAAATACTTTCACCACCAAAGATTTTGGCATTAAATTAATATTTTCAAAAACCTTCTCCATATTAAGTTTAACAAGATCCGAATCCACATCTTCTACCTTATTTGGATTAATAGGGGGCACTTTTATGTGCTAGCTATTAGACTATTCATATACCAAACCACCAAGGCCATTACTTGGATTTGCTAAGACATTCTTATCACTCACCAATTGTGTTTCAACTACAAATTGAAAACTTCATCAGTCTTCGACATTTTCAAATCTGACTTCAAAACCTCCTATTTTTTCACAGCACGAGATACATTTGAAAATCTATTTTCCTTCAGTTTGAAGCAAGTTGATGGTGAAGCCTATGGATCATTCTCCGCACCAGACAAAAGATTCTTTGATTGTGAAGAAAGAGACATCAAACTCTTCTTCCTTTCCAGAAATTTCATTGACTCTTTCCCCTTACCCAACACAAAAACCACATTATGTATCGGAGGTAGACGACGTTCATTGATGATCAAAGGTCATTGCTTGATCACAAAATCCTGATTTGTAAATCTGTCTTTTGTATCCAAAGGAATCGAACGCATGATAGATGATGGGGTTGAGGTATTCCAGTCATTAGAGGATGACTGGCTACCCTCTACCACCATAGAAGGGCTCGGCTAAAAAATCTCAATGAAGAAATTTGAAAAAACTTCTAGATTTAGTTGACGTTCTCTCTCCCTACACCCGCTCACTCCTATGGTCCTACTACTTTGGATGGTGGTTTTCCTATGCAGATTGATGCTTATGAGGAAGGGGCGTTTGATCATTTACCTAGTTAAGTGTCAACTTCTTTGTAACCTAAAGATCTTATTGTTAAGAATAGTAATATTATGTATTTATCTAGTAATAAGAATCTTAATCCTATTTACAATAAAGTGTATAAAAATGTGGGTAAAAAGAAAAATAAAAGTACTAGAAACTCGCTCTTTGTACCATGAGAGCTCAAACTTCACAGATTAGTGTTTATGGCTAATGCACTTATTAGGCGGGGGGGGGGTGTCTATTTCTTGAGATCATGCTAGGAATGTATGTAGAGTTCATAATATTATTGTTATTTTTTTACTTGAGCTGCTTATTGCATCTTCTATGCCATCTTCATCAAGTAAAAATTTTTAATCTAATATGTGTTTTGCAATTTTCTCAACTAAAATTTGGATATTTTTTAATTACCCGGTGAGGATTTACATTCTTGAAGATCTTCCTCGGGCTGTTCATACTCATATTATTTTTCATTAATTCAAATGTTTTGGGTCTTTTATCTATGCCTCTTCTTCTCATTTTGATAAAGAAATCCTTCAAAAGCATTTGTGTGATTTTGTTTTCAATACTAATTTACATAGGTTTGTTGGTGGTAATTTTAGAACCATTTCAAATGTCTCAAAAGGGGGTTGGAAGTAGACATCCTAACTCCCTCTATGGATGATTTTTACAACTTGATTCTAGGATGTGATTAGCATTTTATTGGTTTTTTTAGTGAGTGTTTTTACTTGGAATAGATCCACTTTGTGGCAAAGGCTTGAATATATCCATCTAAATAACAAGTAGAATGATGATTATCCTTTTACTCACATTCAACACTTGAGAAAAACTTTCCCTTATCACTCTCCTCATGTTATTAGTATTAACCTTCATAAGGTTTTTATTCATCCTATTTTTAGATTTCAAATTATGTTTCTTTTAAATGAGTCCTTTGATAATACAGATTCTTCCAATTAGCAAGCTCCTTTGGTTCCTGATGAACATATTGGTGGGATGATTAGAATTTGTTTTAAGCTTAATAGACATAAGAAAAAATTAAATTGGTGGAATAATTATGTTTTTAAAAGCATTCTCTGTAGCATTATTGAGGTTAAAAAAATGCTTCTTTGTTAGATAATATTTATATGGAGGATCCTTTTGCTAACAATTTGAATTGCCTCAATAATTCTAAAGTGGTGTTGTTTCAACTTCAAGAAAAATAAGTGTTTTATTGGGGAAAAATCAGCTTTTGAACTTCTTTTAGATGGGAAAAAAAAATACTAAATTTTCCATGTCATTGCAAATCAAAAAAGGGTTACCAATCATATTCATAAAATTACTGATCCTAATGAGACCACTTGTGAAATTGTTGATTCAATTGTTCTTTCTAGTGTTGACTATTTTCAAAGATTTTTTAACAAGTCTTTCAAATCACATCATATTTTAAATCCTTCTTTCATTCGTACGTTAATCAATGAGGAAGATACTTTTCTCGCTAGTTTTACTTCTAATTTGGAGATATGTAATACCATTAAATATTTTAACTTTGAAACTATGGTTGGTCGTGATGGTTTCACTACTATGTTTTTTTTTTAAATCTTGGGAAATCATTGATGTTTATTTAGTGGCTTCTATAACATATATTTTTAATGGTAATACCATTCTTAATTTTTTTCTCTTTCTCTACTATTAAATTGGTTCATAACAAGGTGGCGATTAACTATTCGGGTGACTTTAAGCCTACAAGCTTGTGTTCTTTCTGCACAAGTTAGTTTCAAATTTTTTATGGGGGGGTTATCTAAATTTCTCCATAAAATCTCTTGACCAAACTAGTTTTGTTAAGGTAATGGCTATATTTGATAATGTGCTTCTTCTCAAGAAATTATTCAAGACATTGATGATAAACTAGACGGAGGTAACATTATCTTCAAAATTGAGTTTACTAAAACCTATGGTAATCTCAATTGGAATTCTCTTTAGCATATTTTAGCTTCTTTTAACTTTAACTAAGACTTTATTTTTCTTATTAAGAATAGTATTGAGAACTTCTAATTTTTATTATCATTAATAGTAGGAATCATGGTTTCTTTAAATCCTTTTTATGTATTAGACAAGGAGATCCAGTTTATCCTATGCTCTTTATTATTACTTTGGAATAACTTTATAACATTTTAGTTGATTTATTTAAAAATCATACTAAGTTTCAATATCATACTTTGTGTGGATTCTCTATTTTTTATCTTAATTTTCCTAATAATTTTATAATAGTTTCCCATTGTTCTAAAAAGATTTAGAGTACTCTTCAAAATTCTTTGTCATTTTAAAAAGAACATAGTTTAATGATTAATAAGAATAAAAAAAATTACTTTGAAAGCGATATTCTAACACAGAATCAATGATATCCAAAATAAATTTGGTTTTTAACATAAGAATCTCCCTACCAAATATCTGAGCACACACTTATTTCAAGGAAAGAAAAGAACTCATCTTTTTAAAGATATTTTTTTCCAATATTTAGAGAAAACTTTCTTCATGGGATTTTAATTTTTATCGTTCGACAAAAGACTTTTTTTGACTAATAGTGTGCTGAGTTCTCTCCCCAATTATCTATTTCATACTATCGAGCCTACTTTAAATGTGTGCAATAGCATAGAGAGATTGTTCAACAAGTTTATTTTTAAGGTCCAAGAGTAGCAAAGAAACCATTATCTAAACTTCCAACCTAGCTACAGGAGCAAAGGGCTCTTAAAAGATTTAACAAATTTAATTTATTTATGAATGCTTTTACAAATTAATGCAATCATGGTACAGTTGTACAAGCATTATACACACTATGAGAAAATTATACATAGACTAGAATATTAAGGCAAATTGTACTGATTAAACTTTGAATTATAAGCTAGGGCTTATAATGTAAAACTGTAGAAACCATGGTGAGATTCTTTAGAAATTAATGTATGAGCAATGGATAAGTATAATAAGAAAGTACATCAAAAAATTATACATAGATTTTGAAACATCTTGTACAAGCATGAGCAATGGATAATGTCTACACACTGTGTTCTAGCATTGTACTTATCTTTTGCTTTGGTTTGTATTGTACTGTATAAATATTGCTTAATATTTGGACCATTACATAGCATGTATTATTTAATACCAAAATAGATAACACATAAAGTTTACACGAAACTTAGAAGCTTAAGTTTAAGTGTATACACTCCCATGGCAGTTACACACCAGAGTGACTTAGAATTTGTTATGCATAACTTATCTTATCTCGAATGCACTAAAGATCCATAAAATACAAAATACAAGATAGATAAATTATAAGGTTGTACTAAAATATGAGTTTGTATATGTATAAGTTACAAATAAACGTGTATATGTTACATATATAACATAAGGCTTGATACATAAGTTGGACTATGATACAGTACATTTGTGTATTAATTTATGTATATAGACAGTTTATTTAAGTACAAACTATAAAAGTTTTTGGGATTTATCTTGAATGCAATTGAATAAAACATATATACAATTTGATACATAGTTAGTGTGTATGCTACAATTTGTTAAGTGTACTTAAATTCAACTTGAAAAACTATGTTTTAGTTATAGTTTTAAGCCTGATATAATTATGAAAATGTTAAACTTTGTTGTACTTTTACGTAGAATACGTTGTAATACAGTATCATAATATATTTCAATCAAGAATATAGACTTCTATTAGAATAACTTTTTAACTCTATTTCAATCAAGTTTAGTACATTTCATGCTAAGTTATAAATAATGATATGCATGTTATTATTTATCATAACTTAGCATTATATGTAGTGTACATAATGTGTATAACGCTAATAAGAGTTTATAAATAATTTTTAAGTTATTATACATTTTAATTAGAGTTAAAAAAGTTTCTAAAGATTACCCGGCCTTTACACTTTGCAGTCAAATGTATAGTTTATACAACCTAATACTTGTAAATAAACTTTGACCTAATAAAAGTTTATACAAGCATTGTATATAACATGTATAATACTTGTACATAGTGTGTATAATACAAGCATGTACATAGTGTCTATAATGCTTGAACAAGTTTATTGTACAAGTTCATAACATAGTGTGTATAATACACACTAGAAACATTCATTTTATTTTAGATTAATGCTTGATAGTATCACCATTCATGTTATGTACAAGTATGATGTTAGTGTAGTAGGTTTTTAAAGAACTCTTTTTATGCTACTAGATAAACATTGTAAACGCTATAAGAACTTACGCAATCAGTGATTTCTCATTATGTACACAAGTGTAAAATAAAACCACATTATGAATAAAATGAATGATTATACAAAGCACTGGTTTGAACAAAGCTAATTATATATACGAACTATGTTTATAGACAACTTATGTGTAAGATGAGCCATGGAAGAATGAGGAATTAATATGACTTAATATATACATATGGTATAAGCATTTAGATAGTATTACTTGTGTACAATGCTTGTACATAGTATGTATACACATTATATAGTTTATACAAAGTATATAGAGCTATATACGTAGTTTAATATACGAAAACTAGTGTATTAGACTTGTTATAAGCCTTGAGGTACTATATATGGCTAAACATAGATATAATAGAGCTTGGTTTGACATGTGGAATATATATGTTATCACAACATTAATTTTATGTACATGAATGTATTAGACTATAAAGTGTACATAGTGTTATATAGATTACACACTCCTTATGATGTATACATGACAATTTCATGTACATAGAACTTTAGTACATAAACATGAACGCATAAGCTATAGCCCTTCATCAATAAAATATAAATTATATTATTACATGTACTTGTACTCTATATATATACAGTAATAATATCAACTCATATATTATCTATTTAAATAAGTGTACAACTAAGTTAACTTATGATATTACACGCTTGTATAAGATACAACCATAACATTAACATGTAATATATTGCTACTTAACATAGTTTTTGCACAACCTACATGGCTAACTAGTACACTTATAAATTAAATCTAGTATTTTTGAATATGTTTATACTTGCTAATGTTAACTTAGCTATATATATAGTACTACTTATGTTAGAGCCAAAATGTACATAAACTATAGACAGTATGTACACTTATTTAACTATGTACAAGTTGAACTTATGTATAATACAAGTAATATACACACTGTCTATAGTTGTATAGTCCAACAATATCTACACAGTACATAATAGTTATTACATAATTCTATAAGCAATCGCTTAGCAATAGTTCAAACAAATTTTTTTTTAAAAAATCAAATGAAAAGCACATGCAGAAGCTTTAAGAAAAACATTTAAACTAAATAAAAGTAAAAATATTTTTAATATTTTAAAACATTTTGAAAATATTTGACATTTTTTATTTTTATCTTTCAACCAAGATTTCATTTAGAAAATTTTGAATTGTAACTTTCCCAAAGATCAACCAAATAACCAAAGTGTTTAAAAGTAAATGCTAGAAGGAAAGTACATGGAAGTAAGAATAAGCAAAATAAACGTATAAAGATTTGATCAAATAACCTATTTCTAATACATGAAGGTCCTCCTCTTTGGATACTGCACTTACTCATGGTCCTTTAGAGCTCAGTCTGGTGGAGAAACACTTCATCCTTCTGGTGGAGAATGACCCTTTATAACTTTTCTGACCCTGAAGAATCTCACTTCTTCTTCCTTCCAATGAGGTGTGAATGTTTCATATTTTGAATTTTTTGCAAGCTTTTTATGGGCTCTGCATATATAGGGGGTGATAGATGGAGTGGATCTAACGACATCAAAATATGGTGATCATCAATAGCTTCTTATTTTTCTTCAGTTATGCTAGAATTAAGTTTTCTTAGTGATAAGATTCCTTTTAAATCCCTAATTGTAGGTGTTAAAGGGAGGCATGTAAACTCTTTAGTTTTAAGAGAATATTATATTTTAGATGTATCTCACATTAATAAGGAGATTAATTATGTTGGTAGAAGTAAGATGATAATGGAAGATGAAATTTGAATGGAGGATCTATTACCTAAAAATGATGGACACCTAAGTACAGTTCAGGTAGAAAGATCGACATCTTTAGCAAAATATCTGATTGTTGATCAGATTAATGGTGAAATAAATCCTATATTAGATTTTGATAATGATAATAGTTGAGAGAATGTCCAAAATTTAAAATGTAAGTTAGTTTATTTAGTTGTAATCGTTGAAAGTAATCTGAAGATGGGAAATTATGTGAAGGATGCACTGCCTGCTATTCAACCTAAAGTTTTGAAAAGACCAATTCATCATAAGGTAATTAATAAAGTTATTCATGTTATAATGTCAGAGGATGGAAATGCAATCAAATTTAATATTGATGTGGAGATTTTCAATTTGTAAAAATTTAATAATTCTCGTTTGCATAAAGTTTTTTTGAATAATATTCCTTTCAAACCATAAGTAATGAGTTAAGATGGCAATGGGATCAATTAAGTAATTTTCATCTAATAGTGTAAGGACTGGATTGGGTCATATGCGATGTAGTGATTAGTGAAGGTCCATGGTTTGTAAGGGAACATATAATTTAGTTTGATAAACGGCCTCTTGATTTTTCTATTATGTCCATAAAAGGCTTATTTGCTCCCGAGTGGATTAGATTACCTCATATACCTTTACAATTTTAGGATGAATCTAATATAATTTGCACTTCATAAGGAATTGGTTCTCCTCTTCTATTAGCTGCTCAAATGTTTAGTTTGAGATGTTAAGAGTTTGCTCGAGTTTAAACCTTCAAAGGCAACTATCTACTAGGAAATGGGTGGATGGGTGAATGGGTTACATGGAAGATTTTTTCCAAAACATGGAGTATGAGAATGTTTCTAATATATTTTTTAGTTATGGTTGAATTGGGAACAAGAAGAATAAGTGTTCTAACATGAACAATAATATTTTAAATCATGAATTAATATTCAATAGCATCTAAAATGGGAGAAGGTTGTGGATAAAGATGCTTAAGGACCTTGGTTAAAGGTAAAATATGGGAAGAAATTTTTTGAAAGATGAGTGGAGGCTAGGAATGTTTCTGTTCGTGGTAAGAATGCATTTTTTAAAAAGACAAGTATGAAGAGTAATAATGTTGCTGTAGTAGATATGGAAGTTGAATCTTTTTAGTTCAATGTTCTCCATGAAGTTAAATCTACCAATGTATTACACTTGTGAGTCACAAACCAAAGGATGTTATTTCAAAATCTATTTCAAAAGGCTTCAAAGGTGAATTTGTTTCAAGGGTCAAAACCATCCTGATTTGTAAGCATAGCTATTGTACATAGAATGTATAATTTTATCATCTCTGTTCTTTTTATCAATCTATCCATTGATTGTTTTCATAAATGGTTTGTACATAGTCTTTATAAATTCATATATACTGTGTCATACACATTTTATAATAATGATATATGCTTGTACATAAATGGTGATTAGAAATCTAATGTACATAGCAGTGGCTATTGTACATAGATTTGTATACAAAGCAGCACTGAGAAGCTAGAGAAAGCTATATTTAAATCAGTAGTAATAAGTTTCAAAGCTCATAGTGTATAAATGTACAAACTATGATTTAAAATTACCTAAATTAATTCTTATAAATATATATTTATAATTCTAGAAAATATAGAATTATAAATATATAATTCTAGAAAAACTATATTCAACCTAGCATGCATCTTTTTGAGTTTTCTATAGGTAATATGAATTTTCTCAGAAACATAAAATAACTCTTTGAGTTTTCTATAGGCAATATGAATTTTCTCAGAAACATAAAATAACTCTTTGAGCTTTTTAATATTTATAATTCTAGAAAATCTATATTCAACCTTGCATGCATATTTTTGAGTTTTCTATAGGCAATATGAATTTTCTCAAAGCATAAAATAACTCTTCATATGTTATATCACATACCTCTTCTTGATCTGACTGTTCAAGCTTATCGACCATCAAACATAGGTTGGGGACTTCCTCCTCAACTTATGTTTCTAAAGAATCTGAAGCTAAGTCTACCCAAAATAAGTTGAGTATAAACTTGTAAGGAATTTGACTTGCTCAATATAAGTTTATGAGAAAATATAATACAACCACTGCTATGAACTTATTATACATGCTATGTACATGGTGAGATATTTATAAGAATTATTTCTCATAATATGGATTCTAATTGTTCATAGCAGTTGTTGTACATATATATAGATTTTAAATTATACACATTGGTACAAACTAGTATTGCTCATACAAAGTTTATACATAAGAGCACATCTTATGGAAAAACATAGTTTGTATATGAGCATGTACAAGCCCTACCCAATAAATCTACAAGTTTGTATATGATAAAATTTTACATACTATGGGTTAATATTTAACAAATTTATACACTACCAAAGTGCTATGTACAAGAATTATAAATTAAATTTGAATTCTCTCTTCAAAGTTTTAAAAAGGTCTCTTCAGAAGATCCAAACAAAATATCATCAACATAAATTTAAATAATTTGTAGTTTATCTCCTAACTTTTTTAGAAATAGGTTGGTGTCTACGTTGTCCTTAACAAAGGTTCTTTCTAATAGGAATGTTTTTAGCCTTTCATACTATGCCTTGAGTGTTTGTTTTAGTCCATATAATGCCTTTTTTATTTAAACACATGATTAGGAAATTATGAATTTCAAAGCCAGGGAGTTGTTCAACATACACATCTTCTTTTATTACCTCATTGAAAAATGCACTCTTAACTTCCATTTGGTATAGTTTGAATCCCTTGAAACAAGCAAAGTCTGGTAGCACCCTAAAGGCTTCTAATCTTGCTATAGGGGCAAAGGTCTCTTTAATGTCAATCAATTCTATTTGATTATACCATTTAGCCACCAATCTTACCTTATTCCTCACCACTACACTAGAATCAATCATTTTATTTTTGAAAACCCACTTAGTTCCAACCAAACTTTGGTTCTTAGGTCTTTCTACTAGCTCCCAAACTTTATTCCATATAAATTAATTTAACTATTCTTCCATGGCTAGGATCGATAATTTATAAGATAGGGCTAGATTTATACTGGCGAGTTCAGTAATTAAAATGAAGGTAGAGTTGTTTACTTCTTTTTTAAGTCCATGCCTAGTTCTGACACCTTCAAATGGGTCTCCTAAGGTCAGTTCTTTAGGATGGCTCAAAGAAAATCTCCATTCTCTAGGCAAAATATTTTCTGGTTCTACCCTTTCCTCAAAATTAATTAATTCTAATCCTTGTGTGACTTCTACAACCTCTTCTTTTTCTTCCCTAGACCCTTCAGAATTATCAAATTCATCAAATATAATATGAGTAGTCTACTTAACTACTAGTGTTCTTTTATGTTTTTCTAGTCTTAAGGTGTTCAACATACTTCTAATGATTGATTCACTATACTTTGGTGTAATTTTTTTGGATTGATCCCTATTGGATGGACACTTTTTTCATCTTTTTATTTGATGCTTCTAGTGCTACCCCCATTACTAAGATGAGAAAACATACAATTTTAAACTATGATAATAATTATGTTTTTAACCTTATAAACATAAACTTATATGGTTCATAGTATATAGACTTGACAAACATCTTATGTATGCGTATAATTAGTGTCCCACCCATCCTTAGCTATAACATGTACATGGATGATGGGCGGGATGATGGGTTAAGCACATTATTTAGGACATATATAGAATATAGTTTTTAATTTAGCATCTTGTGTATAATGCCTAATGTATAAGAATTATATATACACGCGTATAATAGCTAAGTTAGTTTCATGCCTTATACACATAATTCTTATAGTGTGTATACAAACATGTTATAATTGTTATGTATATCAATTGTACACTTAATGCTTATAAAATGTTATAAAGCGTTATACTAAATGTATCATGTCCTATAGTGTATAAGGGCTTATACACGCTTATGTACATGTTTAAAATATAGCCAAACTTAAACTGTTATAAAATTGCATGCTATAGTATATGTTTTATACTTTTCATCAAAGGTTAATGCTTGAATATATTAGTGGAGATATATGTCTTTGATATATTGCTTGTACTTATGTATAACTACTATTTACATGCATTGTGCACACAAGCATTATACAATATCCTATAGTTATTTATGCAGATGCACAAATTATTTAAGTCTTTAATCCTATCGTGTTTAATAACCCATTTAGTGTGTATAATGCTATGTAAATACATAGCTTATCCTACACTATGACAATGGTATGGGTTATTAAGTAGTAGTGACATAGCAGTACAATGCTATGTACAATTTTGATTTTTATACATAAAAATTACCTCCAGACTATAATGCTTATACGTATATTTAATACACATCATATACAAATAATCCTAGTAGGTTATACAAACATTGCACACACAAGTATTATACACACAAGCATTATATGATATGTAGATATAAATCTCCACATATCAATCACTGTAGGATTGTCTGGAAACTTCATTCAAGATAAGTTTAGACATCTTATCTTAATTTAAGTAATTTATGAAGCTTCAAAAATATTTTGAGTAAACTCATAATGTAGAATTTTATTATAATATCTAGAAGAGGTTATTATAAAGCTGGATCATAGATTTATACCTACAACATTAGAATTTTACATAGTAATGTCCTAGTAGTGAAATTAAAATATATCACTACTACAATAAATTATAGCCACCATCCAGATGCCGTTATGTTTTATACTTTTCATCAAAGGTTAATGCTTGAATATATCACTGGAGATATTAGTCTCTGATATATTGCTTGTACTTGTGTATAACCGCTATGTATAAGCATCGTACACACAAGCATTATACAACATCCTATAGTTATTTATGAAGAAGCACATGTTATTTAAGTCTTTAATCCAACAGTAATGTGGAGATGAGAATTAAATACACATCTTATACATTTATACACTATTATGTAGTCTTATGTACAAAACTTATGAAGTCTTATGTAAAAAAAACTTTCAGTACAATTTTCAATATGTAGCCTTAACATAATTTCAATGTACATAAGTTCCAAAACATAGCTTTATATATATACAATAGCTATACAAACTTATTTTGGTTTTCAAATAAGCTTTTACACTTAAAATTATATATACAGTCTAATTTACGTGTGCTATGAACTGGTAATATGTACAAGTTGTACATAGCATGTATACAATAGTGTAAGATATAAGTTAATCACAATAAATTATACATCCTAATAACTTGTACATAGCACTATATCTTGTATGTAAACTTATACAGAGTGTGTATAATGCTTGTACATAGCATGTTTAAACTTGTACATAGTGTATATGACTTGATTGTCTATTATACAAGGGTGTTATAGTACATAAGTATTGTACAAACAAATAAAGCTTACAACTATAGAAACTTGTACTATTTCAATTGAGTATACTTTTACAAGGGTGTTTACATGTTAACTGATAGTTAGTGTATTACAGCTTTATAGTTAATGTATAACATGTTAATCTAGTCCTTGAGTTGTAAGCTATATATAACCATATACTTTTCAACTTGTACTGTAAGCTTATATAATCATGATAATGATTGTATAATGTAATACTATACACCAAAGTGTAACCAGTTTATGTTTATGGCACAACCCATATAATATATACTTGAAAAATATTATAATTGTATAAATGTTCTTAATGACAATCATAACATATTCCTTATATTAAAGAATATAGATTATGAAAATGCCTTTGCTGATGTAATTTTCAAAAAAAAAGAAAAAGAATGTAGCTTATGAAAATGTTATACCTAACTTTTACCTTTACATATCATTTTATTAAAATGTACACAATTGTATATCTATACATTCATATACTTATTACAGGCCATTAACTTTGTTTTAATGTACACATATGTAAAGGAAAGAGTTATTAAGTTTGTACAATAAGTATGTATAACGCTTATACGTAGCGTGTATACACACACTGTATATGTGGCTAAACATATAGCTACAATTGTACCATGAATGCATATGCTATAGTTATGGCAGTCATATTGTGTATACTGTATGTGGTATAAGTCTTATATACAAGCTATGAGCAATAGATACTATTTATACTATGTACAAATTTATATAATGTATGTTGTATAAGTCTTATACAAGCTTATACATTATATACACTATGTACCACATACTTGTACACACTAATGCCATACTATGTATAAACTATGTTGCATCTTATACATAAAATATTAATGTATACTGTATTAGCAATATAGCATTTGATATATACTTATTGTACAAACTTATAAAATAAGTATATATAATTGGCTTACCATGTTTATATATGGCTAAATGATATTGTACTGTTATAAAAACAAATACTAAGTTTTTTTAAAAGTTAATTTTATACATGCTTGACATAAAACCAAAATAGATACACAATCACTATAGTTTTTAAACTACAATATACAATCTATTACATGCTCAGTTTGGGATGAGTTGCGTGTATCATAACATAGCCCTTAGGTATATATGGCTCCATTATTACATAATTAGTACTATATTGCAATAATTGTGTAAGTATATCAATATAAGCTAACACTAGTTTAAATTACAACCATAGCATGTAAAATTGTACTGTATTATAAACATAGGTATACTTAAGTTGTATATAGCAGTGAAAATTCAACTACTTGGATGTATAAATTATGTACAAGTTTATACATTTTATTATAAAAAGATTATAGTGTGTATATATGTTTTATACAATTGTACTATATCATAGTCCAACTTATGACTTAATATGTACTTATGTATAATACAAATTATTTTGTATTATACATCCTAATTTTTGGGATTTACCTTGAATGCAGCTTATAACATATGCACAATTATATATACTTATGCTTGTATAAGTTTGACCTACGAAGGATCAACAAAAATTAAACCACATGAATTTAAAAAATGAAATATTTTACGTAAAACTATAGATATGCCGGGGGTCCAAACGAGCATTGTCACCTGGCGGGATTCGACCTGCCCGGTCAGGTCGGGGGGGTGAAGGGTTGTTTTAAAGCTTTCTGTAGCTTCTCAGTGCTACTTGGTATAATAAGTTCATAGCAGTGGTTGTATTATATCTTGTTATAGTATTTAAAATTAGTATACAACAAATTTGGTGTATAAATCGTAAGTATTAATAATGGGCCATAAGAATGTATGTCCAAATCGGTGTATATAATAGTCTATTGTACAAAATATGTATCATTGAGTATCAAATAGTCTTATGCATACTATGTAAACCTAGTTTATAGTTCATATGTATAATTACTCTGGTGTGTAACTGCTATGGGAGTGTATACACTTAAACTTAAGATCTGTTATACAAGTAATTTTATATAAGTGTACAATTACACACTATGTTATAAGTAGTTTAAAATTGTAAAGTGCTTAATAACTTACATACCATAACTTGTATATAGTAGTCTAACTAACTATGGTTTCAACTAGTGCTTTAATTTCATACAAGTTTAATTTTCTCAGAGTGACTTGCATTATATGTTTTGTCTACTACATATACAAGCAATAATGATAAGTTTATCATGAAACAGATTAGTGTTAGAATAGTATTATACATATGAGCAATGGATACAATATGTATCACAATAGCAAGTTTAGTGTTTAAGCCTATTATTTATACATAGTGATATTACACACTAGGGTTAAGCTTACACACTATGGTATAATATTTTATAAAGCACTACAACTCTTTTTAAATATATACTATATACCAAAATAGATACACAATGTACAGTTTATAGCGTGTACATTGCCATTTACACACTCAAAGGAGTATATACATTGTTTATACACTCAATAAAGTTTTACAAAGTGTATATAGTGTACATAGGTAATATTTATCATGAAAAACTATAGTTATGACTTACATCATATGTTCAAGTGTTATTTATATACCAGTATGTAGAAACTATTCATACTTAGCAGTGAAAATTATATTATTTATGTATAAATTTATATGGTATTGAGAATGTATCAAACTTATATGATTTAAGCACTTAGATAGTTGCTGAATTTGTTTTGGACTATGATTCTCTGAGCTATCATTACTGCTTATATATGTGGTTGTACATAGTGTACATAGCGTTAAGGAACTATAAGCTTATACATAGCGTGTACAAGGTGAACTAATAAAGTTACTTGATACTCAATTGTATAAGCCTTATACATATGATTTTATTAGTATAGCTTATAGTGCAAACTATGTTTATGACAATCATAACCATAACTTTATTTAGTATGATCTATGGACTTAAAAAAGTATTAAACAACTCTACCTTCATTTTAATTATTGAACTCTCCAGCATAAATCTAGCCCTATCTTATAAATTATGGATCTTAGACATGCAAGAATAGTTAAATCAATTTGTAAGGAATAATGTTTGGGAGTTAGTTGAAAGACATAAGAACTAGAGTTTGGTTGGAACTAAATTGGTTTTCAAAAATAAAATGAATGATTCTAGTGAAGTGGTCAGGAATAAGGAAAGATTGGTGGCTAAGGGGTATAATCAAATATAACTGATTGACTTCGAAGAGACCTTTGCCCCTATAGCTAGATTGGAAGCCCTTGGGTGTTACTATACTTTGCTTGTCTTAAGGGATTCAAACTATTCCAATGGATGTTAAGAGTGCATTTTTGAATGGGGTAATAAAAGAAGATGTGTATGTTGAACAACTCCAAGGATTTGAAAATTCATAATTTCCTAATCATGCGTTCAAATAAAAAAAGGCAATATATGGACTAAAACAAACACTCAAGGCATAGTATGAAAGGCTAAAAACATTCCTACTAGAAAGAACCTTTGTTAAGGAGAGAGTAACCACCAACCTATTTCTAAAAAAGTTAGGAGATAAACTACAAATTATTAAAATTTATGTTGATGATCTTTTTTTGGATCTTCTGATAAAGGTCTATGTGATGAATTTACAAAATAATGAGTAAGGAATTTGAGATGAGTTTTATAGGAGAACTGACTTACTTTTTGGGATTTAGCATAAGGTAGAAGGATGATGGAACTTTCCTTAGTCAATTACAATACATTTAGGACATCCTTAAGAAAAATGGAATGGATAAAGCTAAGCTAATCAACACTCCCATGAGTTCCAATATTCAGCTAGATAGGGATTCAATTTAAAAATTATTCCATATTTAGCGATGTATGGGTGTAGCACGAGAAGCATCAAATCAAAAGATGAAAAAAAGTGTAGCACTTGGATATTCTAACAAAATTGTACATTATTTGTAGTTAGATAACCCTTTAGTAATTGAATAAGATGTAATATTGCCAAGCATATGTATGTTCTTTATTTAATAAAAACTTATATGTGTACAAGCTCTATGTATACAACCACGCAATACACTCATTGCTCATATACAAACTATGTTTTGTCTGATCAGTAATATGGGTGAGATATATTAACACTATGAGAAAATTATACATAGATTTACAATATAAACCCTAGCTTATGGCTATATATGTTTTGTATTTATAGTTTATACCCAAAATAAGTTGTGTATAATAAGACTATAATTACATAAGTTTTCTCTACCAAGCATTATTTTCAGTACATAGCTTTTTGTATACTAATTTAAAGGGACAAGGCTATTTGTATAATCATCATCGAGTACATAACTTTTTGTATTACAAACTTATTTTTGGCATATACACTAAAATTCATATTTAAGCATTATACTTGTATAAACTTCTATGTATAAACATGTATCATAGAAGCATTAATAAAATTATTCAATTTTATTTTCTATAGTATGTTGAACTTGTACACGCTATGGCATATAAGATATCTTATTATACTATGTATAATGTTTATAACCTTATACATAATATGCTATGTTTGTTCACACTATATAAAAGAATTATATACACTATGTATAAGTTTTTACATACTGTGTACAAAATTTTACGCAGTACGTACAAACTTACACACCTTATATACAAGTATTATACATTCTATGTACAAGCATTATACACACTGTGTATAAGTTCAAACAGGTATTATACATGCTATGTACAAGCATTATACACAGTCTGTATAAGCATTATGCACATAGCGTGTATAATGCTTGTGTAAACTTATATAGTGTTTATAACCTTATTATAAAGTTTACTATATAAGCTTATTATTTATACAAAGTGATATTACACAATAGGGTTATGCTTACACACTATGCTATAATAATTTATAAGTTAGTATAACTCTTTCTATAATGTAATACTATATACCAAAGTTATGTACAAATATATTATGGCTCTAAATATATACACTAGCGTGTATAAGCTTGTATATAGTGAATTTAATGAAAGCATATATACATTGATATAATACTTAAATAGTTAGTCTGTATATATTATGTAACATATGTTGGAATATATAACTATAAACAGTGTGTACATAAAATTTGAATGTACAAATAATTTGAATAATTTTGAATGTACAACCACTCTAGTTTATAGCTAAACTTATACATGTTTAAAATATGTATAATTTTGATAAGTATAATGATATCTAGGGTTGTGTATGAGTTTCTATACAACCACACTAGTGAGGAACTAGGATGCTTATACACGCTAAATGTGATATTTAAATTCACACGTTAGCCATAAACTCTATAACGTGTGAATGTATACAAATTTTGTAGCCTTAATATCTTGTACATTACTTCTTGTATATAGCATGTATACATTTGTATAGAAGTTGTACATAATTCACCCTTGATAACTATGTACATGTTTATACAAGCATTGTACACGCTTTGTACAAGCATTATACACACTATGTAAAAGTTTATACATGCTATATAAAAGCATTATACACACTATGTACAAGTTTATACATGCTACATACAAGCATTATACATACTATATACAAACTTTTACATAGTAAACAACTAATTTGGATTGAGGTGATCGAATGACTTTGAGATTTTCTTTTAGAAAAAATAATATATCATGGGTTTTTATTATATTGTTAGTATTTTTATGTCTATGGTCATACTCTATATACACCCGCTATGTACAAGCATATAATGAGAAAATATATAAGTATATACACAGACTTATCCATTGTATATACTTTAGAATGTATAGTAGTTTCCTTAACTATACAATTATGTATCAATGTTATATAGCTGTTCAAATTATATCATTGATATATATGTACACTATATGTATACACATAAAGTTATATATAGCTATAATTAATGAGTCTATAGCATGTATAAGTTAACATGTTATATATATAAACACTGTATAACTATGTACACACTATAACTACTACATAGTGTGTATAATGTTATAGTACATGAATGTATAATGTTCTTAAACATAAAGTTTATATACATTTTAATTCTTAACTGTACATGTGTATATGTTATTTTAATAAAGCGTATATAATACTTGTATATAACATGTATAAACTTATTGTATAAACTTATTAACTCTAGTTAGGTCGAGGCATTATACACGTACAAATAAAGGTTTACCATGTACAAATGCATTATTACATGAAACAAAATAGTTTATACATGCTATGTACAAGTATTATACATCCTATAGTTTATGCATTATTTGTATTAAAATTCATTTTTGTATTGTACATAAGGTTAGAGATATGTACCACACCAGGTTTAGTATAAACTAGTATAAGCTTATACATTCTTACGTATAAGCATATATACTATAAACCATATATACATAGATATATACACATAACTTATACATATATACACTTGTGTATCCATATATATTAACTCTTATATACAAACAGCTATACTTATGCATTGTACAATGCATAGCTGTTTATAGAAGCTCTTTCCAGTCATCTAATTCTGTTGGATGTACATTAGCTTATACAAAGTATACACACTTGTACATTTTTGTCAAGCTGTGTATGAACTTATACTATATACAAGCGTTATACACACTATGTACAAATTCATACATGCAAGTTTACACACTATGTACATAGTACAAATTTTTTGCAAGTATAAACTTCAGATTTTATAGTGTGTATACAAAGCATTTTGCCAATACTTGTACAAGTTCAATCTTATAATAGTCAATAATTCTTAAATACATCATACAAGTATTATATAAGATATGTACAAGCATTATACACACTATGTATAAGCATTATACACACTATAGACAAGTTTATACAAGCTATATATAAGCATTATATACACTATGTACAAGTTTATACATGCTATGTACACGCATTATACACACTATATATAAGTTTATACAAGCATTATACACACTATTTACAAGTTTATATAATCAACTCAAATTAAACCACATGAATTCAAAATATGAAAAAATTTAAGTAAAACTATAGATATGTCGTAGATATGTCGGGGGTCCAAAAAAATGCTACCCCTTAGCGGAGTTCGACCTACTCGATCAGGTCGTGGGGTCAAGTGTTGTTTTAAATATTTTTCTAGCTTCGTAGTTAAATAAGTGTACATAAGTTTATAAACACTCATTATTATAATACACGCTATGTACACACGTTATGTTTTACAAGTTATGATGAATGCCAATACATATTTATAAGAATATAGCTAATAGTTTATGCCAGTATGAATTACTTATTTGAAGTATATATATTGTATACATTTTAATTCTTATACAACGTCACTGCTTAGGAACTTTACTATAATATATACATATGATATTTTAAGTATATACTGTAGTATACATTTACACTATATATAACAAAGCTTAAATATATAGTTATAGTTAATGAGTATATAACGTGAATTCTTCAGCCTGATACACTATAGCTATATTAATTTAGTGCTAAGTAATTCAAAATGCCTATAGTACATATACCATGAGCTAATTGTAGCATATTACATAAACTATATGTAATTTCTTAAGTATACTACCCCATGATTGCAAAAGAGACTACTAGCTATGTATAGTAGTTCACCTGTATACCAATGCTTATACATACCATAAGTATATATAATTCAATTGATACTTATTTATATGAAGGACACTCAGTATACCTAAATTTTCACATTAAACATGTATATACTTAGTAGTTTCACCATTCCTGCTATGTATAAGCATTAGTGTAAACTTTTTGCTTCACTCTCCCATATTATAAGAAATATAAGACTTGGTGTAAACATATATAGAGTGTAATACAAGTATTAGCTATAAGTATACCTATATTGCAATGGTGTAAACTTTATGCTTACGATTTTTTATAGCGTGTATAAGCTCATAAGGCTTATACTTGAATTATACATAGTGGCTATATGCCACTTTGTAGCCTTATATACATAGTTTATACATAGTTATATATATTTACCGTCATATATAGCTTTGGTTGGTAGTATATATCCAATGCTCATAGTGTATAATGCCATCCATTGCTCATAACTTGTATATAAGACTTATACCACATACATTATACACAATGACAATAATAACTATGTACAATCAGTATTACAGCACAGCTATATACATGCTAGTACATATTGTACAATTTATAGTGTGTAATCTATTGCCTTTATTATAATACATAAGCAGTGTATAAACTTATTATAAATATGTATCATATGAGTACATAAGTAGTGTATACATAAAAATAGGAACGCAGTGTAAATTGAAGCTAGATTTCATTTTGGTATATAAATTCATAATACTAAAATAAATTCACAAATGTGCAGTTTATAGCATGTACAAAAAACATATAACACTAATAACATGTTTATAAACAATATATGGCTACTATGTGCAAGAATCATATACACCATTTACAAGTTTATACATGCTTTGAGCAAGCATTATACACACGCTATGTACAAGTTTATACACACTATGTACAAGTTTATACATACTATGTACAAGTTTATACATGCTATGTATAAATTTATATACGGTACGTATAAGCATTATACATATTATGTATAAGCTTATACACACTATAAATGCTTGTAACAAGTTACTATGGATAAGTTCATAGTGTGTATAACTTTTACAAGCATTGTGTAAAAATTAATGTGTATTATAAACCCACCTTTGATGTATTACAACGTTTGATAAGTAATATTTTTATCATAATATGTATAAAAAGTTTATCATGAATGTATTATGTAGTACAATGTAAACTTTAGCTTTACAAATTGATATACTTATGTAATATAGTATGTATAAGTTCTTATTACAAATTTTTAAAAACATATGTCTTTAACTTAAATTGAAGTAAAATGCATTATATATAAAACCCTAAACACGCTATAGTCTCCTAAACTATAGCATGTTTTACGGATTTATGGTGTTTCCTTACATTGTACATATATAACTACTATATAATATAAGAACATTGATCTTTACACTTTTTTATAGTTTGCACATTATGTATATACTTGTTATGTACAAGTTTTTATTTGTATACCAATATTACTTTATGCAGTTGTAGCAAGTTTATAAAATAGAATATAATAATTTGTAATAAACTGAACACACTAGAGGTGCTATTTACATTAGCAAGTTTAGTGTATAAGCTTATTATTTATACATAGTGATATTACACACTAGGGTTAAGCATACACACTATGGTATAACAGTTTATAAGTTAGTACAACTCTTTCTATAATGTAATACTATATACCAAAGTTATGTAAAAATACATTATGGCTCTAAATATGTACACTAGCGTGTATAAGCTTGTATAGAGTGAATTTAATGCAAGTATAAACACATTTATACAATACTTAAATAGTTAGTGTGTATATATTATGTAACATAAGTTGGAATATACAACTATAGACAACACGTACATAAATTTTGAATGTGCAAACAATATAAATAATTTTGAATGTACAACCACTCTAGTCTACAGCTAAACTTGTACATGTTTAAAATATGTATAATTTTTATAAGTATAATGATAGCTATGGTTGTATATGAGTTTCTATACAACCATACTAGTGAGGAACTAGAATGCTTGTACATGCTAAATGTGATATTTAAACTCACACGTTAGCCATAAACTCTATAACGTGTGAATGTATACAAATTTTATAGCCTTAATATCTTGTACATTACTGCTTGTATCTAGCTTGTATAAACTTATATTTGTACATAGTTTACCCTTGATAACTATGTAAAAGTTTATACAAGCATTTTGCATGCTATATACAAGTATTATACACACAATGTATAAGTTTATACAAGTTATATATAAGCATGTACACACTATGTACAATTTTATACATGTTACGTACAAGTATTATACATACTATGTACAAACTTTTAGACAGTAAACATCTAATTTGGATTGAGTTGATCGAATGACTTTGAGAATTTTTTTTTGGCAAAAATATTATATCATGGGTTTTTATTATGTGGTTAGTATGTTCTAAGTCTATGGTTATACTTCATGTACACACGCTATGTACAAGAATATAATGAGCAAATATACAAATATATACATAGACGTATCCATTATATATACTTTTGAATGTATGGTAGTCTCGTTAACTATATAATTTTGTATCAGTGTTATATGGTTGTTCAAATTATATTGTTGATATATATGTACACACTATGTATACACATAAAGTTATATATAGCTATAGTTAATGATTATATAGCAAGTATAAGTTAACATGCTATATATATAAATATTGTATAGTTGTGTACACACTATAACTACTACATAGTGTGCATAATGTTATAGTACATGAATGTATAATGTTCTTAAACATAAAGTTTTAATACATTTTAATTCTTAATAGTACATGTGTATATGTACGAATTGTTAACACACTAGAGTATAGCTTACAGATTCCTTATATTTAATATATATCATATGATAATCACTTTGTACAAGACATAAACTTTGTTATACACACACCAAGTTTATGTAT
Organism: Dendrobium catenatum; assembly: GCF_001605985.2. Classification (NCBI taxonomy): domain Eukaryota; kingdom Viridiplantae; phylum Streptophyta; class Magnoliopsida; order Asparagales; family Orchidaceae; genus Dendrobium; species Dendrobium catenatum. The sequence continues at coordinate 10,017,918 of NW_021319178.1, read as the reverse complement.
ATATGGTTAAAGATGTGGTAACTTATATTAAACTATTATAACATATACGACTTACAAGCTAATTATAAATGTTATATATAAATGACATAGGTTTAATTAGCTTACAACTATGAGTATAAAAGCTTTATACCCGTATGTACAAACTATTAGCATTTAGTATATCTCATAATAGCAAGTTAAAAATAATTGTATAACGGGTTCAAAAAAAAAAAGTTAAAAATAATTGTAGCATATATTAATTTATGCTTACAAAACTCAGCTATATGTATAACAGGTTTATTTTCTAAATCAAGCAATGTACACTCTATGTACTAGCTTATACAAGCATTATACACGGATATGTACAAGTATTATACATACATTGTATAAGCATTAACATACTATGTAGAAGCATTATAAATACAATGTACAATATACATGCATTATACATACTATATACATGTTTAGGATTTTAAAACTTCATAAATGCTTGTATAAACTTGTATATAGTATGTATAATGCTTGCACATAGTATAAATATAATGCTTGTACATAGTATGTATAATGCTTGTATATTGTATGTATAATGCTTGTACAAAGTATGTATAATTCTTGCACATAATATGTATAATGCTTGTACATAGTATGTATAGTGCTTTAGTGTACAATGCTTGTATAAGCTTGTACATAGCATGTACAATGCCTTAATATTCTAATCCTTGTGTGACATGTTATAAGATATTTATACAAGCATGAGTCTAAAAATCACATATAAAATTGCATGTATAGTATTAAGTTCCTAAGAAGGTGGCGATTAACTTATAACGTAAAATTGCTTGTATGTTCTAAGTCTATGCTTTCTTCAAATATAACCACTACTATGTTTTATACAAAGCTCATATAACACACTATGTAGAAGTTTATACAAAGCATTTGAGGAAAGGTTGTACATACTTGTATATTTTCAAACATTATTGCCTCCATAAGAAATTAAAATGGAATAATGTTTAAACCATCATGCATATCCCTCCATTTTAAGCCCCTCTAAGCATTCAACTATACTCTATAACCTTCTTAGACCCTTTTTAATACTTTAATAAAGTTCATATTGCCTCTAATCATCCTACGTGTGCAAAAGGCCAAAAATTATTTTCCACCTAGTTTTCCTTTAGACTTTTGAATCCATTTCCTCCTAACTACCTTAAGACAGGTGGCAAGGATCTGGGGAACTAGACAAATCAATCCCAACAACCTAAACTCACTAAGGCCTTTTGAATTTTACAAAGTGGTCAATAACCCTCATTCATAACTCTACAATCTCTCACCACTCAAGCTCTCCCAAACCCGAGACACTTTTCATTGATTTTCAAGCAAGTCCCCCTACCTTTTCCAAGATAAATCTTACATTTAAAATCTTTTTGGTCATGATCCGCCAGCCACCCTAACCACCCGTTTGTCCAACTATGAAAAAGGCACAATCCTACATGTTTCAGACCATGGCTTCAACTAGGAAAACCTACGTGGATAATCTGTAATGGGTTTAGGGTTTAGCATTTAGGTTTTAGGGTATATAGCGTGTGTACAAGCATTGTACAAGCTTTTCATGACAAATATTACCTATGTACATTATTAATTTTCCAGCCATAGATATAACTTGTACATAGCACTATAGCATATACTATGGGTATAGGGTTTAAGGTCTAGGGTTTAGGGTTTAGGGTTTAGGGTTTAGGAAAATATTTCATCAGCATATGGGTAAGTCTTGACTACATAGCTATGATACATACTATATATCATATAAACACTATGCTACATGTTTATACATATATAAGTATAATCAGTGGAGATATAATAGTCAAACTTTATTAAAAACTATAACTATAGAACTTGTATAATGATTATACAAGCATTGTTTGACATTATGTTATCTTAGCTATGACATACTTTTTAAAACTATAAACATTATTCTTATAAGTTTGGTGTATAAGTTTTTATTTGTAAACCTATTTGTTATATAATATGCATTACACACTATAATACATTATGTAACTATAGACTATGTACATAGGTTTAAAACGCATAAATACATAAGTATATATAGTAAATACAAGTTTATAGTTTACATAGCATGTAGAATGCTTGTACTATAAGATATAATATGTATTACACTATGTTGCTTGTACGTAGAATGTATAATGCTTGTACATAGTGTGTGTAAACTCGTATATAGGGTTTAGGGTATTATATGCTACTTGATACAAACATAATCAGAGTTTCATATGCTATGTATAAATATTATACATACTATGTACAAGCATTATACGCGCTATGTATATGTAAAAAATAATAACACCACTGATAAATAGATTGAACATATATGCCTGTACATAGAATGTGTAAACCCTGATTATGTTTGTAACAAGTAGAATATAATACCCTAAAACCTATATACAAGTTTGTACATAACATATCTTGAATGATGTTCATAGGTAATATTTTGGTATAAGCTTTATATACATAAAATTATTTATACATAAGGTGTGTATAATAGTCTATTGTATATACTGATATTCACTCTGGTGTATAATATATATTTAGAAAGACTTATACCATGTATAACGTGTATAAACTTGTATAAGCATATTATCTACATTTTAATTTCTTATAGAGTGTATTAGATAAAACCATACATCTTATTAAACACATATTTACTGCTGCTAGCTTATATAAACATATACAAGCACATAAAATTATTATACAATGTACATATAGTGTATAATGCAAGTTTATACATGCTATGTACACACTAATATTGCTTATAACTTAAATTAGGTACAATAGCTGCTATATACACATTATTATACACACTATATACAAGAATTATACACATTGTATATACACCACAGTTTTTTTGCTTACGTGTAAACTTATGAGCTTATACACACTATATTATCAAATTGTACATAGTGTGTGTAGCCGTAGTATATATACAGTAAACTATTATACATTTAAATAGAGTATATGGAAAAATGGCATATACAAACAATGTATATACTCCTTTGAGTGTGCATATAGCTATGTATAAGCATATGGTAATTCTTGTACAAGGAGTATGTATAGTAGTCTCATTATAAATACTCCTTATGCATTGTTCTTATAAGCTTTTCATGATAAATATTACCTATGTACATCATTCATGGTACAGTTGTAGCTTTATTTGTAAACTTATACACGCTATGTAAAAGTATTATACACACTATGTATAAGTTTATACATGCAATATACAAGCATTATATCCACTATGTATAAGTTCATACATATATTATACACGTTATGTACAAGCATTATACACACGTTGTATAAGCATTAAGCACATAGCATGTACAATGCTTATATAAACTTGTATATAGTATGTATAAACTTATATATATTATTTATAACCATATATAAAGTATATATAATGCTTGTACATAGCATGTATAAGTTTGTACATGCTATGTACAAGAATTATACATACCTGTACAATGTTTATACATAGGGTGTATAAACATGCTATATACAAGCATTATACAGAGTATGATATATTTTTATTCACTATATATAAGAATTATACACAATATGAAAGGTTGTACATAGCATGTATAATGGCACTCGTTTAAAAATAGAATCAATATAGACATGTATAAGTTTATACATTCTATATACAAGCATAATATAGGTGTGACTATAATGTACTTAGCTATTATTGATTTAGTATACACTATGTATAATCATTACTCACTTAAAAACTATAAACTTACGTACATGTGTTATACGCATGTACTAAACATAGCATTATACACTTAACTAAATAGGTACACATAATTCTTATATACATAGGATGTTGTATAGATGTTATATGTATAATGCCTATATATAGTGTATAGCCTTTACATAGCTAATAGTATAATATGCTTGTACATAGTGTACACACTATAAGAATTATATTAACATTTACATTTACAGTATAAAACATAAACATGTATAAATAAAGTTTCTCAAAGTGACTTAGTGTATAACATGTCCTGTAGTGAATAAATAGCAGCCCTTATTTGCATTCAAGATAAGTTAATAACCTATAATTATGTACCTCATTCAATATAAGTTAACTAGATGTTTATAAACAATCGTAAGTTCTTAAAGTTATAGAATGTATTATTTAGTACATTGTAAATGCCATATATGTATTATAATATCATGAATAATAATGCTTATTATGAACTTGTAATAAGAACTTATACACATGATGTATATAAGACTTATACCAAACTTTAGCTTTACAAATTGATATACACAAGTTCTATATACAAGCATTATTATTTGCTTCAAATGTATCATTTAATATGCTTATTAAGTTTATAATGATATGGCCTAAAACACTATTATACAAGATAAAGAGTTTTATCTAAACTTTTATCCATATATTCACATAAACTTGTATATACTGTATAAATTTAATACAAATGCTTGTCAAGTTAATATTTTAAAAGATAAACTTATACATAGTAACTTGTACAAGCATTGATAATTATTGTGCATAGTGTATAATGTTTGTATAAGCTTATACATAGTATGTATAAGTTCAAAACATGCTATATTGCTTGTACATAGTATGTACAAAGTGTGATATACTTAACATTACTTGATTGTACACACACCATATGTACAACATAGTTTTACAAGTATATAGTATATGAGTTATGTAATGATTGTATAAGAGTTTATAAGCCATATATACTTTATATTATGCGCTTGTAACATCCCTTAGACAAGTATAACTTTATGTGTATAACCATTGATTATACTTATATACAACGATTACATAATATTATATCAGACAAAACCCTAAGCCCTAAACCTTAAACCCTAATCCCGAAACTCGGGCCATGTTGTATCAAAAGAAGGGGTGGCTACATATCAATCCAAAATTGAGGTAATGCTAAAGTGGCTAGTGCCTAAAAATTTGAAGGAACTGAGGGGATTATAACAACATGGTGTTGACCTCATTTTTGTATGAGGTCACTAAGACCCATCCAAAATCTAGATTTAATCCTAGACCCTAGGATCCACTCTAGACCTTAGGATCTTTCCTAGAACTAGACCTTAGAGCTTATTCTAGAGCCTAGGATTCCTTTAAATCCTAGATCTTAGAACTCTCCTAGATCTTAGGATCACTCCAACTTCAAATCAACCTCCACCTTTGATCAACCTCAATTTTAAATCAATTTCTTTATTTGATCCACTCCAATTTCAATTTGATTCCTACTTGTGATCAATTTGAATCTCAAACTCCATCCAATTCAAATCCAAATTAATTCAAATTTCAAACATATCCAAACCTTGATCCAATCAATTTGACAATCCAAATTTTAACCTAGACTTTGATCCTATCCTTAATCTAGCCTTGACCCTATCCATCTATTAACAATCACAACATGATTGTAAATGGTTTGGATACTTCAATTTTAATTATTCAAACCTGAAATTCATTTCAGAATCCAGAAATCCTGACTCAAACCCTAAGTCTCAAGGCCTTGTCCTAAAGACCCTTTTTAGAGATTTTTCAAACATTTCAAAACCCAGTCAAATGGCCTCTGATTCAGGGTCTATCACTTGCAAAGTGATAAGACATGTCTCTAGAGGCTACCCTCCAACTTTGAGCTCATTCTGAGGTCTCTAACCCCAGAATTTGAATTAAAATTCAAAGGCTGTAAAACCTTCAAATATTTACAGCCTATGCCACTGAGCCTGACCCCTTTGAGATCTTGACCTTGGAACCCTTATCCAAGCCTCCAATCACTTCCAGACCCTTGATTTTAACCCATTGAGCAGTAAACTGCATTTTTCAGACCCATTTTTGACCATAGTTGACCAATAGGTCAAAATTGACCAAAATACCCCTATGGGGCTCAAATAGGGATTTCAAACCAAATGAGCTCCAAATGGGATGCAACCACCTCCAACAAATTCCAAATGTCATTTCAAATCTTTTGAACCTATTCCCAACCCTTGAGTCAACCTGGTTGACCAAGTCAACTGGTTTGACCCAAGAGGCCCTTTAAGGGTCCAAACATGTGTTTTGACCCAAATGACCTCTCTAAGTCACCCAACCACTTCCATTAACCTTAAAATATCATTTCAAACCTGTTGAGCCCAAACCCAGACCCTGGGTCAACCTGGTTGACCAAGTCAACCTAGGTTGACCAAACAAGCCCTTAAGGGTTCAAATGGTGATTTTGACCAAATCGACCCCTCCAAACCCTGGGACCACATCCAATAGACTCAGGATGATATTCTGAATTTGTTGAATCCATTTCTAGCCCCTCAACCCAACTGGTTGACCAAGTCAACCAGTTTTGGCCTAGAAGCCCATTAAAGGCCCATTAAGCCTTCTTAATCCATTTGACATGCATGGCTCTTGGAACCACCCTCCAATCCACCTAATCAACTCATTTGAATTACCTAAATGAAAATTTCATAACCCTTGATGGAGTTGACTGGTCAACCAGTCAACTCAAGGCTTAAGGGACCATTTGTATGGTCAAACCTTTCAACCCATTGAACCTAGCTCAAGCCACACCCATCCAGCCACTTGGAAAGACTCCATGACCTGCTTGGATGCCACATCAGCCCCATTGACCAGTTGACTGGTCAACCTGGTCAAACCCAAGCTTAAACCTCTTCTAGAAGGCTTTATCACATGCTAAGCCCCTTTCCCTTGATTTAAGCTGCTTTAGGCCGACCCCTTAATGTCCTAAAGCTCACTTGGAGCTCTCCTAACCAGGCTCAGGGCCTGGTTTAGCCTTAAATGGCAATGTCTCCCCCACTCATCCCAAAGCCGCCCAATAGGAGTGAGGCGTGCCCAGCCTTTGGGTCAGCCTTCTGGCTGTCCCAGGGACACTTGGCAACATCTGAGGACCTGGTGAGTCAATCCCAGCCATCCGTTTGGCCTGGGGGCGTTTGAATAGGGAGAAAAGGCCTTAATGCCATACACTCTAACCCTAATCATCTCTCACTACTCAAGCCGTCTCAAGTCCTGTCCCCAGTTCGTTTTGAATCTCCAGAGCTTCCTCTACCTCCCCACTACAAAATCCAAGTGGTTGCACGTCACCGGCGGCGAGTTCTCCGGCGAACCCACCACCTAGACCGTCCCAAGCCTACAGCAGTCGATCCAGACGTGTTCGAGCTCGGATTTCTGCTGGGGATCTTCACTTGGACAATCTACAAGCTCATCCATCCAGAAATTTCGAAGATCTAACGGTATAACTCCCTAAAACCCTAGATCTAGTTCACATTAGTTAGATCTAAATAGCTTTATGCTTTTAGGGTTTTAGCTAAAACGAACTATTCCCCACGATTTCTGTTCATGTCTTCAATCTACGTTTAAAATTTCATTGAAAATAATCGTTCCGATCGAGAGAACGAGGCAAAATACGTTCTCTAGGGCGTCACTCACGGTCTCCGGTGAGTGTACGTTTTCTGGACCGTTGATCGCTCGATCAACGGTCCAGATCGAGCCCTTCCGCGGTCTGATCCGACCGCGCATTCGATCTGTCGTTCGATCAGCCGTCCGGCGACATCTGAGCCCTCGGATCAGAAACCACGGAGTCAAATCCCACCGTCTGATCTTGTCCCGCAGAGATCAACCGCGGGATTTGATCTCATCCGTTGGATCAGACCCGCTGTGATCCAACGGCTGCCACGCGCCGCTGACGTGGTTAAGTGAAAACCGCGTGAAGCGGCCCGCGGCCGACGCGTGTCCCCGCCGTCGCGCGGTTTCGATCCCACGAATCAGAGCGTGCCGCGTGTCTGACCGCCGCCATTTAATTAAGGAAAAATGTGTTTTAATTGATTTTAATTACAGAAACTAAAAAAATACAGTAATTAAATACATAACCAAAATTGAGTATAATTATCAAATTTTTCAGAATTTTCAATCTAGTTTATTTTAAAAATAAAAATCAACTTCTTTTGGTTATTATTTTATTAGTAATTTAAGAAATCAAAAATATGTATTTTTTTTAATTAATTATGTAATAATTATTTTTATCTAAATTTGGCATGCATGTTGTTGAGTGCATGGCTGGTTCTCACAAAAAATTTCATTTATTTGAAATAGATTTTGATGGTATTTAGAATTATTGGAGTATTTTCACCTTTTTTTATATTTAATTAAATATTAAGTATTTTGAAAATACAAGGAAATATTTTATTATTTTCAAACTTCTATGGAGATCAGTGGATCCTTCAACTCATCAAAATGTATTTTAATAATAATATTTAATTATTTATAATATATATTCCTATTTAATATATAATTATATATATTTATATCATTTATATTTATGTATTTTAATATAATTTTTGAAAATATATATTGTAAAAATCCTTTAAGTGTCTAAGAAGTCATTTGAGATCTTAAATGTTGATTAAGCATATTTGAATAGAAATAAGGGGATGATTAGTGATAATCATTTTGATTATTCACTAATTTTGTCTTAATTATGTTAATTATTAATTGCATGTTAAGGTGCACACACACACTTAGTCTAAGGCTCTCCTAGATTTAGGTATTGAAGTGTTTATGTGGTTCATTGCATGCCTGTGTATTTGAGTATGAGGGTTAGTCAAACATTGTCAAGTCCATCAAGATTAGTGACATAATTAAGGACAATAATTAAGGATTCATGTATAGAAACTTAGAAAAATTTCATAAATTAGGATTCACTTTCCTTGAGTTGAAACTTTGAACATTTGAACTTAGTGACCACCCTCAACCTAGAGAAATTTTCATGATTTTTGAGGTATTAGGTCCCCAATATTTTCTAAATTTACCTTAATAGCCTTAAAACTTCAAAAATTGTTAAATAAATCCAATTTAAATCAAAATTACATATAAACCCTCAAACTGATCGCAGAATTCAGTCTTTAATCTAATATAATTGAAAAGCCCTTCTTGATTTGCAGCAATTTAAACCCTAATTAATTTTAAGTTGAAAATCATGTTAATTTAGATATACATAATTAATAATAATTAAAAATCAAAACAATCTCCAAACACTTGGGATCCCTCCTTGAGTTATTTCCTGACCTTTGGAGGTGATTTTCAAGAGATTGGGAATTTGTGAGCAAAATCAACAAAAGTAACCTCCATCTATTAAGAATTTAAATCATTTAAAATGCCCTCAATATTCGAATAATCCTAGTACTATTCTCAAAAAAATCTAATCAAAATTCTAAAAACTCCAAACTACATCACTTTGTCACTTGCATTCACTCATATTGATTCTAGTTTTATATATTCATTGTCGAAAATTTGCAATTTTTAAAAAGTCAACAAATGTTCATTTAAAGTAAACAGTTTCAAAACTTAACCTTCGTAATAAAATGTAGAAAATCGATTTCACGTACTTACCTCTAACTGATACGTATGTAGGGTCTAGTTATTTTAATAAAATACAAACATTCCAGAATTTGGGTCTTAATACAAATTTCAACTTTTAACCCCTTTATTAAATCATTAAAATATTCTAAAATTTTCTTAAAACTCATAATCATTCTAAAATTCAGAAAATATTGGTTTGATGCTTAAAACACTTAACAAATCCTTTAAAACACAACAACCACCCTAAAGTTGAAGTTTATTGGCTGGACTACTCCGGGCTGGGGGGTAAGTGTCCTAAGGAGGCTGGTTCCTCGAGCCTGGTGGCACAACGCCACGAATGGATTCTAAGGGGTGTTAAATCTTAAAATAGATTAATTTTTAATTATTTAACATTTTAAAAATCTTTAATTCAATTACATTAATTTGGTTTATCGGCTGGACCACTCCGGGCTGCGGGGCTAAGTGTCCTAAGGGGCTGGTTCCTCGAGCCGGTGGCACAACAGCCACGAATCAATTAATGGCAAACTTAAATTAATCAACTTTAAAAATCAGTAATGAACTCATTTCTTTATATTAATCCACTTTTTTAATTCCAACCAATTTAAATAACTTAATCAACCCCGATTGCTACTGGGTAACCCAGGCCTACGAGTTATTAGCTTAGCCCCAAGGAAGGTGAAAATAAACTTCACGGCCTCGGTGTGAAAACAAGGTAGTAATCAATTAACTTTAAAATATGTTTAATTAAAATTCTTAATTCATTAATATTTAAATTTTAATCTAAATCCCCTTCTAAGCCTTAACAAATCCAAACTTTTAGACAACATTAAATTAATCACCTACTTAGGATCTATCCAGCCACACGACCTTTCTCACACACTTTAGATGATGTGCTAGGACAAACCAACTCTAGATCTAGGTTAGCCGGTGTTTACTTTACTGTTGTGTGCCGGTTTTTCGTAGTTTTCACTGCATGTTGTGGATGAAATTGCTTTGCTGTGTCTGCTTACTTTTTCTGTACTCTGTGGATGGATTGATGTGTTTGGCGACTAGATTACCCTTAGGTTAGGTACGATCTGGATGTTGACATAGTTTTCTGCAGGTGGCACGCTCATGCAAGGGCAATATAAAAAGGGGGCAAATCAAAAAAATGCGTAAATATTATAAACTCTTTGCACAGGTGCTTCAACTGCTAAAGCCCCCAAATAAAAAGAGCGTGGCCAGTGTGTTTACTTTCTTTTCTGCCTCATATACCAACTGCTTGGGAATAACTGTTTTTATATATTAATTGCTTAGGATAACCCGCAGGTGAGTCTAGATTTTTTTATTTTGATATCAATGTAATTTGTGCAAGTGTCAAGTGTTGTGAAAGTTGATTTTGAGTTGGGATACATAGATCCAAACTTGGATTCCAAAGAGGAAAGGATACCCCTATGGGGAACTACTCTCTTTTCCATTTGGAAATCCAAATTTGGATCATACCTCTTCCTTACAGAGGAAAGAGTGGCCTTCCCCCTTAGAGGGAAGTGCCCTCTTGTCCATTGGGTAATCCACTACGAAGATTCCAAGAAGATTGAAGAAAAGGAGTCAAAGAAGAATGAATTGAAGATTTGAAGATTGAAGATTGAGAGTATCCCACTCAAAATAACTTGCGTCATTACTAGGCTTAGAATCCGGGTTGTTTGTCAGTGGTGCCCGGCCACTTTACTTTCTGAAATATTCTGGTTTGTAATAAGCAAGGCATTCTGCCTATGGACATTTATTAATTAATTTTATTTTGATGTGAATGATTTGATTGCCTTTAGGATTACTTGTTTTTACTAGTTTTTTGGCGATTGCATGCGCTCTTTGTTTTCGCCTGGATACGTGAGCTCGTGAGGGTGTGAAATTTTTCTACTCATAATTTAAAGTCTAAATTTTAGTGAGTCTAAATAACATAGAAAGATAACGAATCTAGGGAATTAGCCGGGATCGACCCGGGTCGCATGCATATTTTTGCATTACTCTTTCCTTGTTTTAGACCCTTCCCCGCTGCGGGTAGAGTCCGGATAGTCTGACCTATGAGGACGAGGTGCCGGACCTGGGGAAGTCCAGTCTTCTAAAAAATTATTTTATAAGCCTGTTTTTAAAATTTCAAGCATACTTTGATTGAGGTTGTTAACAGCAGCATTGCATTAGATACAAATTAAAGAGTCAAATTTTATATTCATAGTCTTAGCATTTTAGCACCCAACATAAGTCAAAGGGGCAATTAGGAAAATCTCTAGATGTCGGCCCCCCTCACCAAATTTAATTAAACGTCCTATCACTCTTTCATAAAAGACCGGATTCATTTTTTTAAATCGTTTAGGTGGTTAGCTGGCTCCCAAATCCAGGCCGGGGTAAGTCCAGGTTTTGCACTGCATTAGTTAGGATCGGACGACTGTGGTCCAGTGTCCAGAATAGATTTAGGATCCGGGGCAGATATTGATTATAAGACCCCAAACTTCGGGAATCTAATCCCAAATTTCTAATAAAATGCTCAACTCTAATTAAATATCATTTCATCCAAAAACATAAAGCCCAAACTTAGATTAAAGTTGAGACACTTCCGGATGGTTCTGGAATCTCAAAGTGTCTCCTACTCTCATTCTTTATCTGTTAATAATGCTCATTTTGATCCATTCCCTTTTGATTTTCCATAATTCTATTCTCATACTTTATATCAATCCTCTAGAAACTCTAAACAAAATTCTGCCATTATTTTACGAGAGTTTTCGTAGGAGATTTTATCTCCCTAGATGTAAATTAAACTACGAGGGCTTGCGCTCGTAGGATTTAGAACCCCACACACACTGATTTAAGAAAACTTCAATTTCTAAAATCATTAGTTTTTTGGGAAAAGTTAAATAATGATCATCATGGTTGCATTAGAAGATTATCGTTTGAATGGTTCATTTTCCCTTGGGAGATAACCCTTCTTCGATAAGGCTTGGATGTGAATGCGAGATCATGTTTCTTGAATATTTGTAATTGGGTATAGTTGAACTACTACTTTGCCTCCTTGGGGCCATATAGAAGTTCTTCTTAGAGACCGATCATAGTATTCAAGATGAGTTTACATATTTCTTAGTCTGAATACCGTTATGAAAGTTTATCTTTGTCCCCCGGGGTGATATACTCTTTCTAACGAGTTGATTCGACCTTAGAATTAGAGCTCAACCTTAATCTTAAAATCCCCAAAGAAAACTAATATTTTTCAAAACCTGTTTTTCCAAAATTCCACCAACACATGGCCCATGATAGCAATATTAGACTATATATACATGTTGTATCTGATACTATTTTTGAAACTTAGTATTTGCTAATCAAATGATGTCACTGCAGATGAAGGCCTCATATTGTTTAATTTGGATTTGATATGAAAGGGAATAGTTCTTCGGCTAAACCAACTGCTATAAATCAAGTCGTAACTACTGGGAATAATTTGGGTCGAGATTTTGACTCTAATTATGGTCCATGGATTCATGATGGCTATGGTAAGACCAAATTTAAAAATTCTTGGAAGAGAAGGTTATCTTATAATACATTCTAGTCAAATACTATTAAGGTGCATATTGTAAGAAATTTTAAAGTTGTAGGAATTTTAAATGTAGGAGTTTAAAATGTTGCTAGTAATATTTTAGATTCTTTGGGCGTAAAGGCTTATAATCAGAAAGAAGTTGATGCAGCTCATAATAATGCTACTAATTTATTATTGGATATTCCTTATGCTGGTATTAGTATAGGTTCTTTGAAGGTTTACTTGATAAAGGATTCACCTATTTTTGGTATGAATTTGGTGTTATTACTGATGATATGCATACTGATGTAAATAATGTGTTAAATGTGGTTTATAAGCAATCAGAGAGAAGATATTGGTAAGAATTCTAATTTTATTATGCATGAAATTCCAACTTATAATAATAAGTTCATTATTTTGAATTCTTTTGGTGATAAAGAATATGATGCTAGTTTGAATGAAAAGAAGGATGAAGAGATTGTGGAGGAAGGAGAAAGATGGTTTGAATAGGTTGATGGGATAGATGGTGAAAAATCTGGTATGGTTAAATTTAAGCTTCAAAAGGATCTTATATCACTTGGTAAAGTAAATATCCCTACTTGTAATAGGAAAAATGAGATATTAAACATGGAAAGTAATGGGAGAAATCCCACTTTAAATTCCTAATATCTTCCATAGACTTTTGGAACAATAGGGTGGCTAGGAAATTTGAAGCCTCTTGGTATCTAAGGAGTTTGTTAGAGAATTTGATACATTTTTTGTTAGTTTTGTGGAAACCAAAATTTTTTCTATAGAAAGATTGGAATTCAATATATTTATTGGTAATAATTAGGAACTTTTTCTTTTTCCTGTGGAGGGTTTGTCAAGAGGTATTATGTTATTCTAGAGAACATATATTTCTCACCTCATTCATAGAGGCTTATTCCAAAATAATTATAGGAGAGAAAAGTATAAAACATAATGGCATGTGGATGGTGGCTATAGTTTATTGTAGTACTGATATATACAAAAGACAAAGCATGTAGGATTGTCTGGAAAAAAAACATTGAATAAATATATTCCTATAATTATGGTTGATGATTTTAACTGTTTATTATCGCAGGAAGATAAAAGAGGAGGGAAGAAGTTTGTTCTCTCTTAAGGACCTTAGGATATGAAAAGGTTTAAGAATCATAATGATTATCATGAGGTTAATGTGATTGTCCCAAGTACACTTTGGGTAATAATAAGTGTGGTAGTGCTTGTATTTTGGAGAGGTTAGATTGCTACTTATTGAACTCTAATACACATGAAGCTATTCAGTTCGTGGCGTTCAAGCATCTTACTAGAGTAGCTTCTGATCGCTATCTAATATTTCTTTAGATTTGAAATTTTGGTTTTCAGAGAAAATGGAATCTAAAGTTTAAGGAAGTTTGGGCTTCCTATCCAATTGCTTTAGCTGTTGATTTTAAGCATTGGAATAAAAAAATTTAAGGAGATGTTGTTTAAATCCTTAATAAGAAATTTAGAACAACCTTGAAGGCATTGTTATAATCTATGACCCCTACTTTGAGATTTTGATGATAACAAATAATGTTGATTGACTTATCTTATTCTTCATTAAAAAAATTTAATGTTACTCTTGTTTGTGAGTATGAGGAATTTAACAAATTAAAAGAACTAAATCTAATAGTGATTTAAATAAAAAAACTAATAAATATTGCAAAGAATGATTTTTATGATACAATCCTATAAAAAATAAATAAGTTTTCCTAAAAATTTGCCTATTATACAAACCATACAATAAAATCTTTGGTGTGGACTTTATATTGAGGAACAAAATTGAAAGAAATATTTTTTTTTTAATGAACCCACTTTATAAAAATAATTTATGTAATGTTCTAAGACATAATATTTTGACATAGAGGTTGTTGAGAAATTGAGTATCGAGCATAGAAAGAGTTCTTTAAAAATTCTATTTTCTTTTGAGAGTCTTATACAATTAAACATTTTATTCTTCAGAGTATACATCATTGATTGATTTTGTAAAATCATATCTATTCAAGTAGTTTGAAACTAAAACTATAAATTATTAGCTATTTATGTTTTGTGTAAAAAAACCTTTTGATCTAATAGAGTTGTTTTATATACTAAAAAATATAGCTAGTGTGACTTATTTCACATGCTTGTGAAGGAGGAAAAGAGAAGTATGGTTTTCTCTAATATTCATGAAGAAGTGAGGATTGTTTAACTTGCTTGAAGTCTTATGAAAAAGGTAGTGAAATTGTCATGTATATAACATAAGGAGTGGATGTTAGATAATAAGCCAAACCATAACAAATATTATTATTGTGTTATTCTTTTGTTCATATAATGCACCAACCACTCTATATACCACAATTTTCTACTTATCAAGCAATGCATAGCATGATACACAACTTATACATCCAGCAGAGTTAGATAACTGGAAAGAGTATATAGAGTATAAATATCTCACCTTGTACAATGTATAAATTTATAGTCTTATTATACACATGTAGCCTTAAATATAGTGTGTATAATAACACTATGCACATAGCATAATTTTCACTACTATATAGTTTTTATACAAAACTAGTCTACTATTTGATCACTATAGCTTTTTATACACCAATTTACATGTACAAGTATAATAAAATATAGAGTGTGAACTTATTATACACCAAATTTCCTATACAAACATTTTTAGCCTCCCATTTTTAAAAAATTTGTACACATATGTAAGTCAATGTCTCAACAACTTTATTAAGCACTCTATGTATATATGAGTTTATACATGCTAAATTTTCTCATATATACATAAGATATATGATGGACAGCCTTATAGTGTTCTCAGGCTGTACATAGCATGTATAAACTTATTTTATAGACAACTCACTATAATTAAGTAAAAGTACTCAATGAACCAAAGCTTATATACTCAAGTAACTTTATAGTATATACTATGATAAGTAGTTTATAGGTAGTGTATAATCAAGCATGCTAATATAGTATGTACAACAAATTATATAGTAAAATATAGCTTTACAAGTACATGCTAATGTTAACTTAGCTAATTAGGGTATAACATTTTCATAAGTTTGGGATGAGTTGTGCATAATTTTATAATTTGAAGCGTATGATACTATTTATACTTAAGGAACTAAGTTCTAATGCTTAAAGTATAGAACTTGTAATTGGCTTATAGCATTAAAATTACAATATATTAAGGTTTAGGCATGAATTATTATACACTCATGTATAAGAATATATGTACTGTAGTTGTATAATACACACTATATACCACATACATTATACACATTTATAGCTGTGTATAATACGTACACTATAATCCAATTACACTATATTATACACTATTGTGTTAGGATTCTATGTATTTATACACTATATAGCGTGTATAAACTTATTGTATAAAAATAATATATCAGGAAAACACAATGTATTAGGATTCTATGTACATGAACTTGTAAATAGATTCATGTTTATAACTTTAACAAGCATTATACACACTATGTGTTACATACTTGTAAAAGTAATTGGTATAGCTTACAAAATCAATATAGATTCATGTACATCCCAAACAAAGTTTATTGCTTGTAAAAGTAATTTATATAGCTTACGGTACAAACTATGTTGTATCTTATACTGCTTCTACAATCATTAAAATGCAGTTACTCAATTTTTAAGGCTCTAACATTTGTACATAGTCCTTGAGTTATACAAACACCCTGACAAAATATCTTATGTTTGTACATATACTTTTCATTTGCTTGTACATAACGTGTATAAACTATAAGCACTCAATGAACCAAAGCTTCTGCATATAGATAAGTTGTATATAGCTATTTCTACATACATAAGTTGGACTCAGCTCACCTTGGTCTATTGGTTGGGAGCTTTGGCTACCAATAAAGAGATTTTGGATTCGAGTTTTAGGTATGAGATGTGTGTATTTGCCTTAATTAATCTAAATGCCCAAAAAAAAAAAAAAAATGTAAGTTGGACTCAGCTCACCTTGGTTTATTAATTCGGAGCATTGCTTGGTAGTTGAAAGCTATGAATGTACAATTTTGTTAGAATGAAAATTATGCTAAGGACTATATATATACACAAAAATGGGAGTGTAATTTAAGCTATAGTTTTATAAGGCTTGTATAAACTCAAGTATAATGATAGCATGATGATTTCTCATAATTGTATATAAAGAGTTCGCTTCCTACTCCAAGATGCATAAGAAATATAAGACTTGATACCATCTAAGAAATATTATAAGAGGCATACTAAGCATAAAGTTTACACCAGTACTAATTTCTTGTATACAACTTGTACATATGAGTTCATTGCTAAAGCTGAGAACATATATATAAAAGTTCAATGCTATGTAAGTCACTCTTGTGTACATAGTGTGTATATAGCTATGTTATATACATCTTATACATGTTTATAAGTGTTAGAATCCGTACAAGAATTATAACATGGTTTTATTTATCAATTGTGTACATAATGAGAAATCACTTATTTCTTAAGTTCTCATAGCGTTTACAATGTTTATCCAGTAGTATAGAAAGAGTTCTTTAAAAATCTGCTACACCAACATTATACTTGTACATAGTAGGAATGGTGAAACTACCAAGCATTAATAAAAAATAATTTGAATGATTCTAGTGTGTATTATACACACTATGTTATGAACTTGTACATAGTATGTATAAACTTGTACAAACATTATACACAATATATACAAGCTTCTATTTTACACGCAGATCCACTTGAAACATACTAACCACATAATAAAAACCCATGAAATATTATTTTGGCCAAAAAAATCTCAAAGTCATTCGATCACCTCAGTCCAAGTTAGTTGTTTACTGTGTAAAAGATTGTACATAGTATGCGTAATGCTTTTACGTAGTGTGAATAAACTTATTCATAGTGCGTATAATACTTATATATAGCTTGTATAAACTTATACATAGTATGTATAATGCTTATACAGAGTGTGTATAATGCTTGTACATAGCGTGTATAATACTTGTATGATATATTTAAGAATTATTGCATGTTATATGATAAAATGAACCAAAAGAAAATCTTTTGAACTTGTACAAGTATTGACAAAATGCTTTGTATACACACTATACAAGCTGAAGTTTATACACACAAAAAATTTTTTACTATGTACATAGTGTGTAAACTAGCTTGTATAAAGTATGTATAAACTTATACATAGTGTGTATAATACTTGTGCATAGTATATGTTCATACACAACTTGACAAAAAATGTATAAGTGTGTATACATTGTATAAGTTAATGTACAGCGAACAGAATTAGATGACTGGAAAGAGCTTGTATATAGTGTTGACATAATGTTATCTTAGATATGACATACTTTATAAAACTATAAGCATTATTCTTATAAGTTTGGTGTATAAGTTTTTATTTGTAAACATATTTGTTATATAATTTACATTATACACTATAATATATTATGTGACTATATAATATATACATAGGTCTAAAATGCAAAAATGCATAAGTATATATAGTAAATACAACTTTATAATTTACATAATGTGTATAATGCTTGTAATATAAGATATAGTATGTATTACACTATGTTGCTTGTACATAATATGTATAATACTTGTACATAGCATGTGTAAACTTGTATATAGGGTTTAGGGTATTATGTGCTACTTGATACAAACATAATTAGAGTTTACACATGCTATGTACAAGCATTATACAAAGGTAATAGTGTACATAGCGTGTATAATACTCATAGAACTGCATATATATAATTGACTATTACACACCCCTTATGTATTAACAGATATATGTATATACATAGTGTTAATGTGTATATAGTGTATAATGTATAATTACACTTATTAATTCTTATATATAAGTGTTAGAAGATATGTGTGTTTATTTTATAGCGTTTATAGTATACATTAGAGTTCTACAAACGTTATGTGTAAAGGTAAACTTATGTACACGCTATATAGTCTATAATAGTCTTTTGTCCATCAATTACCTTTACACTACATAATACATAGTGTGTATATAGCTTTGTATACAAGGTTTATAGTATACATTAGAGTTTAAACACGAATCAGACTTTACACGCGCTTTGTACCACCAGTATTATAAATAAACTTAAGCATTCCTCAAGTCTATATATTACAAATAAAGTTTTTTAGAGTGACGTAGTGTATAACATGTCCTGTAGTGAATAAATAACAACCCTTATTTGCATTCAAGATAAGTTAATAACCTATAATTATATACTTCATTCAAGATAAGTTAAATAGGTGTTTATAAACAATCGTAAGTTCTTAAACATATATATTTTATAATGTAGTACATTGTAAATGCCATATAAGTTTTATAAAATCATGGATAATAATGCTTATTATAAACTTATAATAAAATCTTATACACATAAAGTATATAAGACTTATACCAGACTTTAGCTTTACAAATTGATATACACAAGTTCTATATACAAGCATTATTATATGCTACAAATGTATCATATAATATGCTTATTAAGTTTATAATGTTCTGGCTTAAAACACTATTATACAAGATAAAGAATTTCATCCAAACTTTTATCCATATATTCAAATAAACTTGTATATAGTGTATAAATTCAATACAAATGCATGTCAAGTTAATATTTTAAAAGATAAACTTATACATCGTAACTTGTACAAGCATTTATAATTCTTGTACATAATGTGTATAATTTTTGTATAAGCTTATACATAGTATGTATAAGTTCAAAATATGCTATAATTCTTGTATATAATATGTTTATAGCATTATACAGACCATTATTTATGTAGTGTGTACATATGTGACAAAGCAAGTATACACACACCATTATGAACTTTTACAAGTATTATACAACCCATTTTTTTATAAACTTGTAAATACTATGAATAAACATGTACATAGTGTGTATAATGTTTATACGTAGTGTATACAAGTTTATACAAGCATTAATACACTATAAGGCGTATAATGTCACTATACGTGTGTATTGAATTTATACATTATATACAAGTTTGAACATAACTCCTTATAGTGTATAAATAGCTATGTGTATATAGAAGCATATAAAAGCATTATGTAGAAACTATTAACTATCTTAGCTAAACATGTACATGCGTATGGAGAATTATAAACTTATATATACTTATATTAAGCATGCATAATTATGCTAAAAAAACATATACGTATACTTAGTTCCCCATACACAATGTATAAGAATACAACAATAATATTCTTTTCTCCATCAATTACCTTTAAATTAGCTACAGGATGTTTAAAGATAGTATTTAATTGTGCTTTTATAATATCTTTTGATGTCATGAGTATGAGGAATTAATATTTAACTTGTTAAATTCTGATTTGATATTAAAGTAAAAAATAAGATTTCAAAAGAAATAGAGTGGTTAGCTTTAATTTTGTTATGAAAAATAACTTTCTTATATCTTATATTGGATTGCCTCCAAATATTTCTTTCAAAAAGTTTAACAATTTTAAAATTGTATGTTTTCTCATCTCAGTAAAGGGTGTAGCACTAGAAGCACCAAATCAAATGATGAAAAAGAGTGCTACACCCATTACTTCATGTTGAAATCCATTTGGTGGCGAGTTTTGACAAAGTGCTATGTACATGCATTACCTCTAGAAAAGCATTATATTGTTAGATAACCCTTGTATAGCATGTTAAACATTATTCCATATTTAGCTACAACTCTGTTTCTTTTGTGGTGTACATAAAGAAATGCTTGGTAGTTAGATAACCCATTATGTACAAGTTTGATCAGTACAATTTGCCTTATATCTCTGGTGACTATGTAAAACTTCTTGTATGTTCTAAGTCTATGCTTTGTTCAAATACAACCATTGCTAAGTGCTACACCAACTTTACTAGTATTGCTCATAACAAATCTATAATATTACACCAAATTGTATATACACTAAACTGCTTTGTACTAAAAGTTTTGTTATGAGATCAAATAGTATATAGTAGACTAGTTTTGTATAAAATTAATCCTATGAAAAATTTTTTGTGTTTACGATAGCAGTGGTTGAAATTATAAATCGTAAGTCACTCTGGTAATATAACTTAGAACATACAAGTAGTTTATAACTTGGAGTATAACATTAGAACTTGTACAAAATGTATATATAGCTATGTCATAAACTGCTTATAACATAGTGTGTAATTATACATTATGTTATACAAACTCATGTATTGTGACCACTATGTATTTACAAGCATGTAAACACATTAACTATGGTTTCACCATTCCTGCTACGTATATAGATAGTTCTTATGTACACTATGATTAGAACTAATGTAGCATATAATATAAACTAGTACATATTGTACATAGAGTTTATAGACAACTTACTATAGTTAAGATAGTAGCATGTACAATGCTTGAATCATATGTACACTATAGACATAACTTATGTATAATACATATGTGTATAATACAGTACTTAAGAACTATCTATAGTTAAATACATAGTGAGTTGTAAGCTTGTAAAACTATGTATTTAGATAAACTATGTATTGAGATAACATCTATGTTAGAGCATAATAACATAAGAAGTACTCTATAGTGTTTAAAATACAGAAAGTTTTTACACATATATAGTCGACTCCCTCCTATGTATTTTAAGAAAAGTTGTAATTTTAAATGTACACTAAAAAAATATACAGTTTTTCATAAATGTTTGTCATATGAACCTTTACACAATTTATAAGCTCTAGAGTACATTATCAAGTGACTTACGCTATAATTAACACACCATAATTTTAAGTAGTTAAATAATAAGCACACATATGTTTTAACAATAATGTTTATAAACTTATGTACACTTATTTTTAACTACAGTATACAGTCTAATACACGCTCAGTTTGGGAGTAGTTGCATGTATCATAACTTTGCCCTTATGTATATATGGCTCCACTATTACATAAGTAGTACTATATAGCAACAATTGTGTAAGTATATTAATATAAGCTAACACTAGTTTAAAATTGTACTTTATTATAAACATAGCTATACTTAAGTTGTATATAGCAGTGAAAATTCAACTACTTGGATGTATTAACTATGTACAGGTTTACACATTTTATTATAACAAGTCTTAGGATTCTATGTACATGAACTTGTAAACAGATTAAACCTTATGCATAATACATAGTTTATCATAACGTAAGAAGTAATCTATAGCATTTATTTATAATACACACTATGTACCACATACTATACACATTTGTACAAACCCTAAACCCTATACCCATAGTATACACTATAGTTTTATGTACACGTTATAACTATGGCTTGAAAATTCATAATGTACATAGTTAATATTTATCATGAAAAGTTTGTACAATGCTTATACACACGCTATATACCCTAAACCCATTATACACACTATGTACAAGCATTTTACATGCTATGTACAAAACTAGCGTTAAGGAGACTACTAGTTATGTATAGTAGTTATATGTATTAATACAATTGTACATGCTACTAGCTATGTATATAGCTCTAGAGTATGTGAAGTGTATCAACTCATAATTAAAACTATGTATATAGTAACAATTGTACTATGCAATGGTGAAGCAACATAAGACTTAATTTACTATATAAGCTAATGTATATACCTATAGTTAATGGCTCTAACATTTGTGTACTACTTATGTTATTATCGACAACACTAGAGTGTTAACTTATACATGTTATACATAGTTTATGACAATAAAAAATTAGCCTAAACCTGTAAGATATAGTATGTTGTGTATAATGCTATGTATAACTACAATATAATGAAATACATAAGTAGTGATATTAAGCTCTGGCCTTTACACAATTTATAAGCTACATAAATATGGTAAGTAGTACTAAGTCAGCTTAAATGAAAATATCTTACAAGTAAAAACATAAGAGTGAATACACAGTCCTTACACACAGTTGTAAGCTAATTACAAATGTTAAAGTCAGCCAAGTATAATAGTTAATAGACAACTCACTGTAGTTACCCACCAAAGCTTATATACTTAAGCACATTACATATACCCATTCACAGCACACGTAAATTGGTGTATAAACTATGATATAGTACATAAGTTGGACTCAACTCACCTTATACATAAGTTGGACAAGTCTGATACATGATGATTTCTCATATGCTACCAACTGTATAAATTTGTATATTGGTGTTGTACATAGCTTTACTTAAGTTTATACACCATAGTGAATAATACACCAAGCTCTTTAAGTATTAGAACTCATATGTACAAGTTTAGTTATGTTTAAACACCATTACTTTTAGCATTATACAAACTTGTATATACATAGTGGTCTATAGCGCGTAATCCTAGAACTTATTATCATATGAGCTTGTACAAGTATATACACTATATGAAGAGTTTTTTACACTAAAAACATAATTAGTAAACATATATAGCTATTTATAAGATAAACTTATATAAACATGTTAACACTATGAGCAATGGTTAAGTATAATAAGAAGGTACAATTATATATAGTATATTTAAACTTGATGCATGCCAGGGAAGCAAACCAAATCTTCATTTCATTCCATTATGAAGTAGTCTCCACTAGACCTTTAGAAGTACTTCACATGGATTATTTAGATTTATTAGTGTAATGAGTCTAGGAGATAAATTGTTTGGATTTGTGATTACTAATGATTTCTCTAGATATAATTGGTTTGAATTCTTTGCACACAAGTGTGTTTGATTTGTGAAATTTAGATTTTTCTCAATTTGGATTCAAATAAAAATAGTTGTTTAATTTCCACAATCTACAGTGTTGCGGATCTATGGTTTATGATTTTGATGATAGCAAACATTCCTTATTTCTCTATGATTGCCTTATGTGCTAACATTTCAGGTTCACACGATCGGACTACAATTTGGAACCAGCTCAAGATTGGGTAGACTAGGTCTGAGTTGTTTTGTAATCTTTTTCTTTTCTTGAGCCTGTTGTATTTGATGTGGGACCTATTGATTTGTAACTTGGAAGATTTCCTGTTATTCCTTAAAAGATTTTTATTTTGCTAATATCGGCCGTGACGATATTTATATCGTCCTGGACGATATGTCCAAAATCAGAAACCTTAATTAAGGCATCCTCATTAAGGCAGCCGTCATAAACATATCGGCCTGGATGATACTTGTATCAACCAAGTTGATATTCTCAATTCAGAAAGAATCAGCCGCCATAATCAGCTTAGGTATTCTTTATTTTAGGAAATCGGCCAGGACGATATTTATATCATCCCGGACGATCTAACTCAATCATACCTAAATTGATCTGGTATTATTTGTAAATCATTAATGGTTGATTGATACGATCACATCATCTGGGATGATCTCATGAACAGCCAGGACGATGGCCTGGACGATTGACTTCGGCCAGCACCAAATCAGGGTGATGATCAGGACGATTAAAATTGGTTTTAAACTAATAGTCCGGGATGATATAACCAATTTTTTTCTGATCGTCCCAAATCATCCCAGGCCATTGAGCTGAATTTTAACTAATCGGCTTGGACGATATGCCTATCATCCTGGATGATAATGTCTGCAACGTGCATTAATGAGCTCATTTTGAGAGCTTCTACTTAAGCTTTGGCATGGCAACTTTTGTAAGTGTCTTTGGCAGCCATTGTAGCTTCGTTCTTGTTGGGGAAACTTGAAGAGAGAGCTTGAAAGAGAGAGAGGAAAGGGTGGAGTTTGAGAGGGAGATTATCCTGTGAGGGGGAGGAATTCATGGGAGTGTGGTGGGGGATCCACATGGTTGCTCCGGCGAACTCGTACCTTAGTACCATCGGATTCAAGACTTGTCTCGAGGTAAGTTCACCAAAGAAGAAGATCTCCTTGGTGTCAAAGGACTCAGCGACTCCGCCGCACCGGGGAAGGTGGAAGTGATTTTGTGACGGCTTCTCCGCCTAGCTGTGGGGTATAAAGGAAAGACACTTTTTTTAGTGCAATACTTGGAGGGTGCCTCCAAGGAGTGGATCTAGGTCAAGGTATGACCGAACCACTATAAATCCGGTGTGTTCTTTTCTTATTATCGCTTCCGCATTTATTTTTCTTCTGCACTTTATTTGTGGTGATTTTGGTTGCAGTTTTATCTTTGGTTTTAAAGTTTTCCAATTCATCTCTCTCTTGGTTAGCTTGGGCCAGTTCTATAGGGCTTAACATCCCTAGCAAACTTTCATACAGTGATCATAAAGGTGCATTTGAGAATGAAAATTTAAATTTTTTATTAAAAAATCTAGTATATAATATATCTTTTTATCCCCTAAAACACCATAGAAGAATGGTATAGTTGAAAGAAAAAATAGGACACTAGTTGGGGCTACTAAAATGATGCATAACAAGTATAATATACTAATGTATTTAATGGGTAGAGGTAGTGAATACTTATTTATATCTGCTTAGTTGGGTTAACATCGAATCCAAACTAAATACAACACTAAATGTAAAGTTTAAGAGTAGAATGCATAATTTTTCTCATTTGTATGTGTTTGGGTGTAACTATTCTATTTCAAGTAATAAAAAATATGACATAGGGAAATTTGAGGAAAAAAGAAGATGTTATAAGATATTATAGATATTTCTTAAAAGGCAAGGTTTGTAGGATATTTATTAGAAGAACTTCATTTATTGAGGTGTCCACCCATGCTAAATTGGATGAATTTGATATGGTTTCTTAAAGATAGAAGGATTAATTATGAAAAAAAAGATATAACATGTTGAGCTAAAAATGTTATATTAGATGGTAGAGAAAATGTTCAAGATACATTATTTAGAAAATGGATATATGCTTCTAGTCACCTTGGAGAACTTATCATAGAAGATACTTCCACATTATTTAGAACTAAGCATGTTTTTAAAAGGAAGTATCCTTCATCTTTAGGGTTGATCCCACTAGTATAAAGCATGAACTATAAGATAATCTTATGATTATGGCAATGTAAGAAAAACTAAATAAGTGCATTAGGAATGATGTGTGAGAATTAGTGGCTGGACTTTCTAATGAAGGTGTTGTTGGAACTTGCAAGGCTTTGAAAATTAAATTAAATGCCTATGAATAATTAATTAAGAAAAAGGAAAAATTTGTAGTAAAGGTAACAACAAAATCAAAGAGATAAATTTTGAGGAGTTCTTCGCCCTAGTATCTAGAATAGGATCCATTAGGGTATTGTCAACATTTGTAAGATTTATGGGATTTAAATTATATTGAATGGCTATAAAGAGTGATTTCCTAAATGAGATACTTTTGAAAGAAGTGTAGGTAGAATGACCCACTTATTTTAAGAATCCAACCTTTCCAAATAATGTGTATAAACATAAGAAAGAATTATATAGGCATAAGAAAGTATAAAGGGAGTGTTATGATATGCTTAATAATTCTCAATTAGAAAAATGTTTTTTTAAAGGTACTGTAGATAACAAACTATTTTTATAGTGAGAGAACATTTAGGTTTCTAGAAAGAGAAAGTTATATTTTTTAAAAATTTTCCATTGCCACTTTTTCTGCATGTGGCCGGTGATGGCAGTATAGGATTGACGGCCTCCCTCAGGTGGTGCTGTTGGAATCTATTTTCCTTGTTTGAATGGAAAAACTTCTAGTCACTTGATTGGAGGTTCTTTTATTAAAAAAATTTAATCTCATTCATCAATCTTTTATGAATGAAATATTGTTGTCCAACATATGGGATTAGTAATTAATTAGGTTCCTTCTTCTGGTATTAAGAAGGATTTATCTTTGATGGGGAAGGTAAAGTTGTAGCTTCAATGGTCAAGTTTAAGAGTCTGAAGTTTTTGGATATTCTGAAGGGCAATAAAGAAGTTGTTTATTGTGGTTTGGATCCTAGGGCATCCTTGCCATCTTGGATGAAGATGCATATTAATAGATTTGAAAACAACAATTCTAACGTTTGTTCAAATGCCAAGGTTATTTTGGGTGAGTTGGCTTTTCTATAAATATGGAGGATGGGAGGACTTTTAGTGAAGGGAATGGTAGCATTGTTGTTGTGAAGGAGCCTGATTATGTTATGGGTGATTCTTATCATACTTCGGTGTGGCAATGTCAATCTGGTGAAATAAATTTATGTTATCAAGCAGCTTTCAATTCCTCTTCTTTTTCTAAGAAGCTTCATGTTCAAAATGATTTGGTTAAAGCTTGGGCGAGGAAATCAAATATCAGAGTTATGAATACTAATTTTAACTCAATTACTATAGATTATGGCATAGCTATGAAATTAAATATCCAAAATGAATTGAAATACCAAGAAGCTTTAAAATGTTATAGTGGTGAAGTATTTGGTTAGAATATTCCTTTCTATATTATTAGTTTAGAATTACATCAGTAGTGGAATCAATTTGGGAAGTTTCACAATACTTCCCCTGGTTTAGAATGGGTGTTATGCTCTTTCCAGTCATCTAATTCTATGCAGTCGATGTTATATGAAGGTCCTTGGTTTGTAAATGGACATATCATTGGTTTAGATAAATGGTCTCATAGTTTTTCTCAATATTCTTTGAAGGTTTTAATGATACCTATTTGGATAAGGATGCCTCATCTCCCATTACATTATTGGGATGAGATAAATGTTAGTAGGATTGCTTCTATAATGGGGCTTCCTTATATGATTGATGGTAATATGTTTCTAGGGAGAAGGCTGGAAACTAGAGTTTGTTTTTTGCACTGATCTTAATAGTAATTTTCTTTTGGGTGTTCGAGTGGAAGGTTCTTCTTGAAGATTTTCTTAAGAAATTAAATATGAGCAAATTTCAAACTTTTGTTTTAATTCTGGTAAGAATGGCCATCTCAAAGATTATTATTTGGAGAATGGGTTGGAGGAGAAGAGGGGAAATCATCTTGGAGATTTGGAGAAGCCCATTGGTCCATTTATTGGTGCTGTGGAAGGGAATATTTCTTCGACTAAACCAACTTCTATAAATCAAGTTGTAACTACTGGGAATAATTTGGGTGGAGAATTATATTCTAATTATGGTCCATGGATTCATGATGGCTATGGTAAAAATTCTTGGAAGAGATGGTTAACTTATAATACATTCAAGTCAAATGCTGGTAAGGTGCATGTTGTAAGAAATTTTAAAGTTGTAGGAATTTTAAATGTAGGATTTCAAAATGTTGCTGGTGGTATTTTAGATTCTTTGGAGGTAAAGGCTCATAGTCAGAAATAAGTTGATGCGGCTCATGATAAGGCTACTAATTTATTATTGGATATTCCTTAGGCTGGTATTAGTTTAGGTTCTTTGAAGGTTTACTCGATTTAGGATTCACCTATTTATGGTATAAATTTGGTGCTATTATGGATGATATGCATACTGATGTTAATAATGTGGTAAATGTGATTAATAAGCAATCAGAGGAGCATATATTTGTAAGAATTATAATTCTATTGTGCATGGAATTCCATCTGATAACAATAAGTTCATTATTTTGAATTCCTTTGGTGATGAAGAATGTGATACTAGTTTGAATGAAAAGAAGGATGAAGAAATTTTGGAGGAAGGGAAAAGATAATTTAAATAGGTTGATGGGTTGGATGGTGAAGAATCTGGAATGGTTAAATTTAAGCTTCAAAAGGATCTTATAACACTTGGTAAAGTAAATATCCCTACTCGTATTAGGAAAAATGAGATATTAAGCAAAGAAAGTAGTGCGAGAAATCCCATTGTGAATTCCTAATGTTTTCCACAGCCTTTAGGAATTATAGGGTGGTTATGAAATTTGAAGCCTCTTGGTATCTCAAGTATTTTGTTAGAGAATTTGATACATTTTTTGTTGGTTTTGTGAAAACCAAAATTTTTGAATCCCTATTAATTTAAAAAGTTTTAAAAAGGTCTCTTCAAAACATCCAAATAAAATATCATCAACATAAATTTGAATAATTTGTAGTTCATCTCATAACTTTTTTAGAAATAGGTTGGTGTCTATGCTTTCCTTAACAAAGGTCCTTTCTAGTATGAGTTTTTTTAGCTTTTCATACCATGCGTTGAGTGTTTGTTTTAGTCCATATAATGCCTTTTTTATTTGAACACATGATTAGAAAGTATGAATTTTCAAAGCCTTGGAATTGTTCAATAAACACATCTTCTTTTATTACCCCATTCAAAAATGTACTCTTAACATCCATTTGGTATAGTTTAAATCCCTTAAAATAAGCAAAGTCTAGTTGAAAGTTCATTAGGTATGTTAGGCCCTATGAACTAGTCTCGAGGCTAACCATGAGGGGGGGGGTGAATTGGTATTTTAAAAAATTCTTTAAACACAAGAACAAATATCACAAACCAAAGTCACCACAGAAAAACAAGTGTAGAAAATTAAAGTGCGGAAGCAGTAAAAAGAACACAAGGGTTTATAGTGGTTCGGTCAACTTGACCTACGTCCACTCCTCGGAGGCACCCTCCGAGTATTTCACTACCAATGTGGCTCTCCTTTAGCCCCCACAGCTAGGCGTAGAAGCCCTACAAAACACCTTCTTTTTCCCACTCCCGGCAAGGCAGAGAACCCCACTCCTTTTGCTTCCTCATGAAGAAGGCAGAGAACCTCGATCGATCACTGAAGCTTACCTCTCCCAACCCTTCCAAGGACAAGAGACTCTAGGTAAGAAGAAGTGGAATAATACTTGGAGCAACCCTTGTGAACTCCCTCACAAGCTGCCCCTCACAAGATCCTCTCTCTTTCTCCCTCTCTCTCTCTCTACTTTAGGTTTTCTTAGGTCAAGACAGCAGCCAAGGATGTTCAAAAATGTTGAACAATAGCTCTTATATAGAAGAGCTTCAAAGGAGCTCAATAATTGCAAGTTGGCGACTTTATCGTAAAATCAGTTCAAAACACAGATGATTGGCCAGATCACCACTCTAAAAATGATCTTGATGATTGAAAATTGGTTTGCTCATCCCGTCCGATCTCATGATCATCCCAGACTATCAGTTCAAATCAGAGGAAAATTATCCAGAGCATCGTTCTGAATTCAAGCTGTCCGATCCTGATCGACGAGAACATCGCCCTGAATTTATGCTCGTTGATATTTATCATCCAGGAGCAACTAAAGATTTTTGAGTATATTGTATCAGCCGATCCTGTGATCTTCCAGGATGATGTGATAGTAATAATCATCCTTAATTGCTTCCTTGATTGCTGAATCAATTTAGGCATAATTGTGCCATATTATCCAGGCCGATCTCACGATCGTCCTGGCCGATTTCTAAAAATATAGAATACTTAAATTGATCATGGCGGCTATTTCTTTCTACTTTGAGTATATCGTCCTATCCGATAAATGTATTATCTAGGACGATCAGTTAATTACGGCTGCCTTAACTAAGAAATCCTGATTAGAACTTCAGTTTTGAAATCGATCGTTCAGGCCGATATAAATATCGTCCGTGACGATGTGAGTAAAAATAGAAATTTTGAATCTCTCAAGTGTGTGTGTAGGGTTACTTAACATCAGTCACTTTAAACATTTATAATTGACTCAAGAAAGGGAAAAAAGAAAATTACATACTGACTCAACCTTAATCTACCCAGTCTTGAGTTGGTTCTGATTTCTGTCCGATCTTTGAATCCTGAAATTGTCAGTAGTAAAAGACAGTCGAAAAGAAGTAAGAGTGTTTGCTAATCATCAAAAAATAATCCATGAAATCGAATTTACAACAATCTCCCCCTTTTTGATGATGGCAAACACTTTGACAATTATTTCAAAAACAGTAGTGTAGAACATGTAATCGAAAGTGCAAGCATACAAAAGACCCTTCTCCCCCTTTTAACATCTCAAAAAGGAGGAGGAAACTAAGAAACAAAGTAAACAATTTTTTTTTTTAACCAAGGCATGAACAAGATGTAGTATTCCATGTGATTGATTTTTAAAAATTTGTAAGTTAATGAGTTAATCAACATTAAAAATCGAAACAGACGGTAGAATATCCGATCATGGTTACCCTTATCTCGGACATTCTTTTAGTATAAAATTGCCTTTTGAAATCAATGATCTGACTAAAAAATTCAATTGGATATGAGAAAAAAGATCCATTCATCAGTTGGTTTAAAAAAAAAATATCTTACAGAATAAAGTATCAAAGTAAATCTGTCACAATCTAAAAACACTTAAAATCAAGCCTTTGATACACGAAATCTTCTAAGTTTTAAAAGATTGAAAGGAGAGGAGAGCTTGCTTTTGGTGGGCTCATTTTATGCCTCTTGTCAATTAATTGGCGCTTTACGCATCTTTTACTTTTTGATAAATATATATATATATATATATATTAATTTGGTGTCATTGTGCATCTTTTGTTGGCATCATTGGCTAATTTTTTTTTATTTTTCCAAGCTCTATTCTCTTTTATAATCTCTTAGAAAGGATTCTTAGTTGTGAGTATATCTTCTAGATATTAGAGAATAGGAGCTCTCTCTCTAACATAGAGAAGAACTATCCATAAAACAAAATCAATAACCAATGATAAGAGTAAAGAGGAATCTTGATGTGACAAAAAGAATTTAATCATTATAAATACAAAATAGATTTTCTTTAGCAAGGTTAGAAAAGCTCTTAATTTCATACACAATCAATAATTTGAAATAGATTTTTGATTAGAAAAGAAAACTGTGCCACTAAAATAGGTTAGAGAAATAGACACAATCAACGGTATATTTTTACCATCTAATAGATTAAGAGATGTAACAAATTGACTACAAATTTTCAAAATCAAGGATAAGGCATACGATATCATTTCAGCGATGATTTTGAAAACCAAATTCAGGAACAAATAAAGTAAAATAAACCAAACAAAAGAAAAAAGAAGAAAAGAAAACAAAGAGAAAAGAGAAAAGCAAATAAAAAAAATAAAAAAGAATAAAAGCAAAAGAAAGCAAGTAAAAGATCAAGTTCATGCATTTATGTCAATCACACCCAATCTGGTCCTTAAATAGCTGAAAGTGTCGAAGGCCAGTGGTTTAGTAAAGATGTCAGCCAGTTGATTTTCAGTTGTCACATGGTGTAAATCAATGTCTCCTTTAGTCACAAGATCACTAATAAAGTGATGCCTAATGTCAATATGCTTAGTCCTTGAATGTTGGATAGGATTCTCACAGATGCATATGGCACTAGTGTTATCACAAAAGATTGAGATGGTGCCTACAGGTAATCCTAAATCTAGTACCTCTTATTTCAACAAAAGAACTTGGGCCACACAACTTCCAAGAGCAATGTACTCAGCTTCAACAGTGGAATGTGCAGTAGAGTTTTGCTTTCTACTAGACCATGAGACCAAAGATTGTCCTATGAATTGACAAGTTCCTGAAGTGATTTTTCTATCCACCTTGCATCTTGCAAAATTAGAGTCAGAAAATTCAATAATCTCAAAAGA
Source organism: Dendrobium catenatum (assembly GCF_001605985.2). Lineage (NCBI taxonomy): Eukaryota > Viridiplantae > Streptophyta > Magnoliopsida > Asparagales > Orchidaceae > Dendrobium > Dendrobium catenatum. The sequence continues at coordinate 9,985,480 of NW_021319178.1, read as the reverse complement.
AGTGCTATGCCTCGGATACCAAATTCCTAAGCTTTGGGTCCCCAAAAGGTAACTAAAAATTTTCTTAACTGAAGTCAAGTGGGATTCCTTGGGGTCAGCTTGAAACCTAGCACAAAGGCAAACACTAAACATAATATCTGGTCGGCTAGCAGTCAGGTAAAGTAAGGATCCAATCATACCTCTGTACTTCTTCTGATCAATAGACTTACCACTTGGGTCCTTATCCAGCGAAAAACTAGAAGTTATGGGAGTATTAATTGGCTTAGCTTTATCCATCTCATACATCTTCAAAATGTCCTTAATGTATTTTGTATGATTTAGAAAGGTTCCATCATCCAATTATTTTATGCTAAACCCCCAAAAAGTAGGACAACTCTCCCATCAAACTCATCTCAAACTCTCTACTCATTGTCAATATGGATGGTCAAGATCTCACAACCTAGCTTTTTCAGAATCCAAGTAGAAAATGTTCTAAACTCCTCAAAATACTCATTTTTATGTGAAAGAAATCTAGTCCAAGTGAACCTCGAGTAGCCATCAACAATCATAAAACCATAGACTTTCCATCCCAAGCTGGCAGTGCTAATGGGTCCAAACAAATCCATGTGAAGGACTTCTAAAGGTCTAGAGGTGCTAATGTCCTTAGTGGGGTGAAAAGTGGAGTGGACTTACTTTCCTAGTTGGCAGGCATCATAAAGATGGTCTTCTAAAAACTTGAGTTTGGGGACACCTCTAACTAGGTCTTTTTGGGTCACTTTCTTAAGGGTTTTCATACTTGCATGACATAATCTCCGGTGCCATAACCATTAATCATCAAAAAATTTTTTTAAGCAAAATGATGCAACACATTCAATGTTATTTAAATCAAGCATGTACACGTTGTTGACCCTCTTTCCCTACAAAATAGTGTTGTTACTTAAACTTACAATGCATGAATTTGTAAAGAAATATACAATGAAGCCCTTGTCACAGAGTTGACTGATGCTGAGCAGGTTCTGCTTTAATCCATATACAAGCAAAATATTTTAAATTATAATGTTCTTGGAATTACCAATTATACCTGAGCCTACCACCTTCCTGGTGGTGTTATCTCTAAGAGTAACCTTGCCTCCAGTCCTGGACTCCAGTGAAACAAATTGATTGGCATCACCAGTCATATGTCGAGAGCATCCGCTGTCCAGGTACCATATACTCTCATGAGGCCTTTTGTGAGAGCCCACCTACAAGATCATCAAATGTTAGATATAGGAACCCAAATAGGTTTGGGTCCCTTCTTATGAAATGTAGAATGCAATGCATGTGTGGTATGCAGTGGATCATACACCTTAGGTCTCCACATCCAATGTGTACTATGATGAACTATGCAAGTGTGTAAGATGTGTCCTAGCATGCCACATTAAAAAGATCTAACTCCAGGAATAGGATTTCTTATATGGTTTGGGTTATAATGCCTCTTCCTAGGTTTTGGCTTTTGATCAAGTGTGGGTGTCATCCGAGTTTTCTTACATGTATCTAATTCATTTTTAATCCTCAAGTTACAACTTTTTAAGACATCATCTCAATTCTTAAATTCTTCTCTATCTCTTTAGATTTCTTAAAATCAGATTCAAGTGACGTGTGTGAAGTTTTTAGTGAATCATGCTCTTCAATTAATTCACAATGCTTTTTATTTAACTCATCAAATTCATCAAGTAGAGCCATAGGATTTGAATCAATTGTTTGAGTGATCTTTAGATAAAATTCCATGCTCGTTTTGTAAATTCAAAAATTCCAATTTTAAGCTAGCATGTGTCTTCTTAAGTTTCCTATATAATGCATGAATTTTTTCATAAACTTCAAGGAGTTGATCGTAGGAAAGTTTACATACCTCTTCTTGATGAAGATGGTTGTCTTCCATTAAGCACAAGTTTGTTATCTCATCTTCTAGTTCCGTCTCGGAGGAATCCGATGCATAATCCACCCAAAATGCCTTTTGAAGTATCTTTTTGTCTTTTCTAAACTTGGATTTCTCCTCACCCTTGCTTGTGTGCATCTTAAGTGTAGGGAAATCAGCTTTCATGTGTCTAGGCTTCCTGCATTCATAACAAACCACATTAGACGATCCTTTAGAATATTTATTATCCTTACCTTTTCTCCAATTTTAATGATGCTTCTGCTTCTTCCTTAGAAAGCTTTTGAATTGCCTTGTGATTAAGGCAAAGTAATCACTTTCAGACCCAAAAGAGTTAGAGTCCGATTTGTGGGCCTTTAGTGCCACTATTTTCTCCTTTCTTTTTTCACCTGCATCAAGATTTCTTTGATTCACTCCTTGCTCGTAAGCAATGAGTGAGCCAAGTAAGTTATCAATCGAATAAGTGTTCAAATCCTTAGAATCAGTGATTGCCGGGATTTTAGCATCAAAAGAGGAAGACAAGCATCTTAAAATTTTATTCACTTTTTCAGAGTTTGATAGTTCTCTTCCTAAGGCATGCAAAGAAGTTACAATTTTGGTGAACCATGTATACATATCAGAAATTGTTTCAGAAGGTTTCATACAAAAAAGTTTGTAGTCATTAAAGAGAATATTCAAACGATATTATTTTACTTCATTGGTTCTTTTATAAGTAAGGAACAATATATCCCAAATTTCTTTTCCAGTATAGCAAGTAGAAACACGCATGTAATCCTCAGGCTTTAAAGTACAAAAAAAAAAATAGTTCAAACACTTCGCATTCAATTGAGCTAACTCTCTTTCATCGAAAGTCCATTAAGTAAAAGCAACTTTAGTTTTAATTCCGTTAATTTTACAAGAAGGTGGAGAATATCTTTCTTTAATAAGAATCCACATGAGATAATCAATTGATTGCATAAAAGTAGACATACGGGTTTTCCAAAAATCAAAAGGAAGGTTATCAAACTCAGTTTTTATGAATCCCACTATGATACCACTTTAAAGTTCGTTATGGATGTTAGGCCCAATGAACTAGTCCCGAGGCTAACCAAGAGGGTGGGTGAATTGGTATTTTAAAAAATTCTTTAAACACAAGAACAAATATCACAAACCAATGTCACCACAGAAAAATAAGTGCGGAAAATTAAAGTGCGGAAGCAGTAAAAAGAGCATAAGGGTTTATAGTGGTTCGGTCAACTTGACATATGTCCACTCCCCGGAGGTGCCCTCTGAGTATTACACTACCAACGTGACTCTCCTTTAGCCCCCATAGCTAGGCGAATAAGCCCTTACAAAACACCTCCTTTTTGCCACCCCCGGCAAGGCAAAGAACCCCACTCTTTTTGCTTCCTCCAGAAGCAGGCAGAGAACCTCGATCGATCGCTAAAGCTTACCTCTCCCAAACCTTCCAAAGACAAGAGACTCTAGGGAAGAAGAAGAGGAACAATGCTTGGAGCAACCCTTGTGAACTCCCTCACAAGATCCTCTCTCTCTCTCTCTTGCTCTCTCTCTCCTTTAGGTTTTCTCAGGTCAAGACAGCAGCTAAGGATGTTGAAAAATATTGAACATTAGCTCTTAAATAGAAGAGCTTCAAAGGAGCTCAATAATTGTAAGTTGTCAACTTTATCATCCAGGATGATAATAATATCGTCCTGTACGATCATTTCAAAACACAGATGATCGGCCAGAACACCGCTCTGAAAATGAACTGGACGATTGAAAATAGGCTTGCTCGTTCCGGCATATCTCATGATCGTCCGGGATGATCAGTTCATATTAGAGGAAAATTATCCAAAGCATTGCCTTGAATTCAAGCTGTCCGATCCTAATCAGCCAGAACATCACCCTGAATTTGTACTGGCCGATATTTATCGTTCAGGAGAAACTAAGGATTTTTGAGTATATCATCCAAGCCAATCTTACGATCGTCCAGGATGATGTGATCGTATCAATCATTCTTAATTGCTTCCTTGATTGCCAGATGAATTTAGGCATAATTGTGTCATATCGTCCAGGTCAATCTCACGATCGTCCTAGCCAATTTCCAAAAATATAGAATAGTTAAATTGATCATGGTGGCTATTTCTTTCTATTTTGAGCATATTGTCTTGTCCGATAAATGTATCATCTAGGACGATCAGTTAATTTCGACTTCCTTAACTAAGAAATCCTGATTGTAACTTCTGTTTTGAACTCGATCACCCAAGTTAATATAAATATCGTCCGAGATGATGTGAGTAAAAAAAGAAATTCTGAATCTCTGAATTGTATGTGTGTAGGGTTACTTAACATCACTTACTTCAAACATTTATAATTGACTCAAGAACGGGAAAAAAGAAAATTACAGACTGACTCAACCCTAATCTACCCAGTCTTGAGCTGGTTCCGATTTCCGTCTGATCTTTGAATCTTAAAAATGTCAGTAGTAAAAGGCAGTCGAAAAGAAGCAAGAGTGTTTGGTAATCATCAAAACATAATCCATGAAATCGAATTTGCAACACTAGTAGCACCCTAAGGGCTTCCAATCTATCTAAAGGGGGAAAGGTCTCTTCAAAGTCAATCAGTTCTATTTTATTATACCCCTTAGCCACCAATCTTACCTTATTCCACACCACTACATAAGAATCATCCATTTTATTTTTGAAAACCTATTTAGTTCCAACCAAACTCTGGTTCTTAGGTCTTTCAACTACCTCCCAAACATTATTCCTTACAAATTGATTTAACTCTTCTTGCATGGCTAGGATCCATATTTTATAAGATAGGGCAAGATTTATGCTGGTGAGTTCAGTAATTAAAATGAAGGTTGAGTTGTTTACTTCTTTTTTAAGTTCATGCCTACTTCTAACGCCTTCAGATTGGTCTCTTAAGATCAGTTCTTTAGGATGACTCAAAGAATATCTCCATTCTCTAGGCAAATTGTTTTTGGGTTCTACCCATTCCTCAAAATTAATTGATTTTAATCCTTGTGTGACTTCTACAACCTCTTCTTTTTCTTCCCTAGACCCTTCAAAATTATCAAATTCATCAAATACAATATGAGTAGTCTCCTTAACTACTAGAGTTCTTTTATGTTTTTCTAGTCTTAAGGTCTTTAACATACTTCTAATGAACGGTTCACTATTAAGGTCTTTAACATACTTCTAATGATCGATTCACTATAGTTTGGTGTATTTTTGTGGATTCTTCCCTAATGGATGGACACTTTTTTTCATTTTCTGATTTGATGATTCTAGTGCTACTCCCATTACTAAGATGAGAAAACGTACAATTTTAAAATTTGTGAAACACCCATTTAGTATAATGCTTTTCAATGTACAAGCAATGGATAGTATTCATAAAGACTATTAAAATTCCTGATACTCATAGTCTGTATATGAGCTATATAAAACAAGCTTGTATAAAAATTATAGTTCAAATGCAATACTGAACAAACTTTATAACATAGTACATAAAGTTTTGAATTAAAATATTTATCATAGAAGCATAAGACTACATATGTAATTTTAGTAAATTTTATTATTATGATAGATTAACATAGCCACTATATACAGAAATTCTTTGTATATTTAGCAGTGTATAAACACCATGGTGTAAGGACTTATATGCTTACTATGTAGCAGTGAAAATTGTATGTTTACTAATTTTGAATCGTAAGCATAGCATAGATATGTACTAGCTATGTATAATATGTTCACACTCTATATTTTAAGTGTATACTACAGATATGCGTACGTCAATATGAATTAGAGTGTAATACAAGTTTAAAAATAAAATGATTTGTAATTCTATATAATATGAATTATACTGCTTCACTATTTAAAAGTTCACTGCTCCGTGTATGAAAACTTATAGTTTATAAAACTTATGTGCATACTATAAAGTTATGTACACACTATGTATAACACTTTTGGGATAATACATCATGTATCCCAAACTATATACACTATGTAAGTTAGTACATTGGTACATTAACTATTACATAAGTAGTAATATTAAGCTCTAGCCTTTACATAAATTATATGGCTAACTTAATCCCAAACTTTAAGTTAGTATACAAAGCAATGGATAAGGCTAATTCACTCTATTAGAGAAAATGTATATAAAATTTATGTTTTGACACATATATACACCATGATTGCAAAGTGTATAGGCTAGGAACACAATCATTCTAAGCTTTATAGTGTACACACCCTTATAGGTTTAAGTTACAAGACTTGTTATATACACACATATGTTTTAACACAAATATAATATTGTACATATGTCACAATTGTATACACTTAATTTAATTTTCTAATTATAAATTAATGCTTTCATGGTACAATTGTAGCTATATGTTTAGTCACTACTATAGGTACACTAATAACTAATACAAATATGTATAAACTATAAGTTATAACACCATCTTACAACTCAAGGAATTTATAATGTATTAAGTAGTTATCAGGTAACTATAGTTAGTGTAGTACAAGCTATATACATAGTGTTTACATAGTGAGGTTTCAATTGTAAACTATATTAGCAATCATGGTATAATATACTTAAGAAAACATATGATACAGTACATATGATTTAAACTATGCAAGCTTATACATGCTATAATGTATATGACTTAAGAACTGTCTATAGTTATATATAAATCAATTGTATATGCTTATCGTACATTATGTTCTCAACTATAGTTAATGAGTTTATAAAAGTTCAAGTTTGGAAATTAAACTACTAAGTACATACACTCTCACAATACCCAAACTTATGCAATAAGTGATTTCTCATATGGACAACATATACATATGAGTTCACTGCTAATATAAAGGTTAATTCAATCGTAAGCCACTCTCCCATATTATATGAAATTTTTTCTTTGTAGCCTTACATAGATATTTATACTAGGTGACATATACAAGTTGAGCTTGCAAAACTAGTCTACTATTTATACAAAACTTATGTAGTTTTTTGTACATAACTTATGGTCTTATGTTTTCTTATTATACACATTCATGTATATGAGTTATTTATACACAACTTATGGTTTGTACACGCTCTATATATAATGGGCTTCTTATCATAGTGTGTATACTTTGTATAAAATGTTACCATGAATGCTTGTATAAGCTTGTACATAGCATATTTTCCATAAAATTATACATAGACTAGAATATTAAGGAAAATTATAAGGAATTTGACTTGTCATACTATTATACACGCTATGAGAAATTAAAACATACATCTTTTAAAATTGTATGTTTTCTCATCTCAGTAATGGGTGTAGACATAGAAGCATCAAATCAAAAGATGAAAAAAAGTGTCCATCCATTAGGGATAAATCCACCAAAATTACACCTAACTATAGTGAATCGATCATTAGAAGTATGTTGAAGACCTCAAGACAAGAAAAATATAAATGAACACTAGTAGTTAAGGTGACTACTAATATTGAATTTGATGAATTTTATAATTCTGAAGAGTCTAGGGAAGAAAAAGAACAGGTTGTAGAAGTCACACAAGGATTAGAATCAAACAATTTTGAGGAAAGGGTAGAACCTGAAAACATTTTGCCTGGAGAAAGGAGGAATTCTTTGAGTCATCCTAAACAACTAATCTTAGGAGACTCATCTAAAGGTGTAAGAACTAGGCATGGACTAAAAAAAGAAGTAAACAACTCTACCTTCATTTTAATTACTGAACCACCCAACATAAATCTAGCCCTATCTTATAAATTATGGATCCTAGCCATGCAATAAGAGTTAAATCAATTTGTGAGGAATAATGTTTGGGATCAAGTTTAAAGACCTAAGAACCAGAGTTTTGATAGAACTAAATGGGGTTTCAAAAATAAAATGAATGGTTCTAGTGTAGTGGTGAGTAATAAGATAAGATTGGTGGAAAAGGGGTATAATCAAATAGAATTGATTGACTCTGAAGAGACCTTTGCCCTTGTAGCTAGATTGAAAGCCCTTAGGGTGCTACTAGACTTTGCTTTTTTATACAAGCTTTATAAACAAGCAATGTATAGCATTGATAAAAAGAATTGAGATGAGAAAATTATACATGATATATACATTGTCGTTTACTCATATATGGTACAAATAGACGACCTTCTAAAAATTCATACTCTTAAAAATTATTCAGTTTTAATTTCTCATTGTCTGTCAACAAATTTGATCAGTTTTAAGAATTCAAAGTTTTAATAATTTTTGTTGATTGATCCCAAATGGTTGGACACTTTTTATCATCTCCAAAGTATAAACTTGTACATAGAATGTTTCCTTAAAACAAGCAAAGTCTAGTAGCACCCTAAGGGCATCCAATCTATCTACAGGAGCAAAGATCTCTTCAAATTCAACCAGTTCTATTTTATTATACCCCTTACCCACCAATCTTATCTTATTCCTCACCACTACACTAGAATCATTCATTTTATTTTTTAAAACCCATTTAGTTCCAACCAAACTCCGGTTCTTAGGTCTTTCAACTAGCTCCCAAACTTCCTTAAACTTTAGATTCCATTTTCTCTTAAAAGAAAAATTACAAATCTAGAGTAATATTAGATAGTGATCAGAAGCTACTATAGTATGATGTTTGACAGCCACCAACTAAATAGCTTAGAGTGCAGCAGAGTTCAATAAGTATCGATCTATACTCTCCAAAATACGAGCACTACCTCACTTATTATTACCCTAAGTGTACTTGGGACAATCACATTAACCTCATGATAATCATTTTGATTTATAAACATTTTCATATCTTGAGGTGCTTAAGAAAGAACAAACTTCTTCCCTCATCTTTTATCTTCCTGAGATAATAAACAGTTAAAATCATCAACCACAACTATAGGAATATCTTTATTCAAGTATTATTTCCAGACAATCCTACATGCTCCATCTTTTTTATATATCACTACTATAATAAATTGTAGCTACCATCCACACACTGTTATGTTGATTGTCTAGAAGCTAATGCTTGTATACAATAGCTTGATGCAGGTGATATAAAAGGCATAAAATGAGACCAAAAGAAAATTGAAAAGAAGCGTAATGACCGCCAAGTAATTTTAAGATACATCAAGGTGTATAAAAAATTAAAAGATGCCCAAATTGTACTATATAACTAAAAAATAGGCAAAAATGAGCCCACAAAGGAATAAGCTTCTTCTCTGTTAAATCTTTAAATCTTAGAAGAATTTAGTGCCACTAAATATCTTCAAATACTTGAATATTTAAAATTATGATTTTGGTTAATTACTTTGTAATAATATTCTATAAGATATTTTTCTAAAATAATGTTTAAACATATCACTTTTCTTTTCTGATTTTTTTTTCGAATTAAATTTTTGTTTAAAAAGAATTCTAACTTGTAAGGAGTCTGAGCATGGGTTACCAATATTTTAACATTGTTAATTCATTTCTTACTAATTTTTAATCTACTCATAAGGGAAATTTATCATTTACTAGAGCTAGTTGATTCAAAAAAAGGTTGTTCTTTTAATTTGATTTATGACTAGTTTTTATTTGGTTTTTATGTTATTGTATATTTTTAGTGTTTTTTTTTTGTAATCCCTTTGATCTTCACATTCCATGTCCTAAATTATTTTTATTTTCCTCACATCATCCAGGATGATACAGTTCATCCTATACGATCTAAATAAAAATACCCTTTTGATCCCAACACATCCAATGGATGATACAAATCACTAATTGGTGATCTTCCCATATGATTCATACATCAAACTAGTTGATTTACATGGCAGGAGTCATTAAACGATTTGAACATTATTAGGTTGATCCATTATTACACATCATCCTAGATGAACCGCATGTTTTCCTATATAAGAGAGCCAACCAATAATCACCCTCGCTCACTGTTCAGGCAGATCATCCTATATTAAATCGTCTAGTATGATGTCTGATCATCCTGGATAATAAGACCAACTTTTTGATCAATTATCTAGACAAAATTTTTAAACTTAATCATCCTGGATGATCTCATGATCATCTTGGATGGTTTTATTAATCCTATATAAACAACTTGACTTCAAGCCTTATTCTTCACTCAAAATATTCCAATATCTCTTTTTTCTCACTCAAGCTCTTAAGTTTTGGATATAGCTTATGGATGGTGGTAAAAGATCTCATGCGTTCACATGAAGCTCTTTCAAAAGTGTTGTTTATGCTCAGATTACTAAATTCTTTGATGAATTTGCTTACACCCGCTATAAATCTGTTGGGATTAACCCCTCAAATGTTATCAATCAAGAGGTTTTGACCTGTCAGGTACTAAACTTATTCGCTTACACCACCCTTGGATTTATTCTTACACTTACTTTTCCTTTTAATTTTGAACTACTTTTTGAATTCTTCACCTGCCTTCTCCTAAATTCTAACTTTTCTTCACTCCAATCATATGTTAATAGACACTTTATTGAAACAACATATCAAGATTTCTATGAATTTCTTCACCTCTCCACCACTGGAGATAAAATCCATATTTCGACTGCAGATCTTTATTTTAATTAGGCCCCTATTAATACCCTTCTTATAGAGGTTAATGCCCCATATCATGACTATTCAATAAGTACCTTAATGAATGATGCCTGAACCATCCAGCACATTCTTCATAACATATTCTTCCTAAAGCTAAGGATCGAATTCATATTATTACAATCCTATCACTCACCACCTACTACATCATGGCTCATCGAGATTTAAATCCATTTATCTTCTAATTTGCTACATTGAACATCTAATTAGCATTAGGGACCCCAGCCATATAAGAAAGCCAAATATAGTCTTAGGACATATCATTTCTTATATCCTCAATTCCAAATTCAACCTTCAATATACAGGCCCACCTAATCACCTCCCTATTTTCTACTCCAATAGCTCCTTCCATATCCTTCACAGTACTCATCATCATCTCGTGCATAAGGAGACTATGATAGAAGGGGAAGGACATATTCCTATAGATGTCTTGTCCACTAGAATTCCCAGTTAGATCAGCAGGATTAGAGGTTTGACCAATAGGAAGCTAGGTTTGAATCCTATGTCACTGAGCAGCAGTAATAACATGTAGATGATATTGCTCATTTTGAAAGCTATATAGCCCTGTAGCAGTAGCAACATGATAAGGATAAGGCCTAGTTTGGCAAGCATTTTTCATCTCTTCATTGATACTTTTAACCACCACCACCTCCACCTTATTAGGGTTCTTTTTTTTTTGAGTTTGTCAATGCTTCTGTTTCTATGTTTGTATTGGTCTTTCTTTATATATTTTGTTCTATCTATTATTTTCTTTTTTTTTCTCCTTTTTGTGATGTCATAGGGAGAGTAGTGTGATGTTTGCTTATGTTTTAGTGGAATTTACCTTTTCATATTTTTGTTCTTTTTTTTTTATTTCTCATTAAAAAAAATAAAACAAAAAAAGAGAAAAAAAAAATTCTTGCTTTGAATTTTTTATAACAACAATATTTACTATCAACAAAAAAGGGGGAGATTATTGCAATTCATAGCACAAATTATAGTAATTTTAATGTTAGTAAATATTATTATTTCTTTACTACTGCTATAACAGTTGTGTATGCGTGTACTAAACATACGTATAATGCATGTATAGCTGTAGAACTTGTAACTATGTTCTATGATATTGAAACTATGTTGAAAAGAAATATATATATATATATATATTAGCATAAAGCTTATAGCGTATACTGAATCTATATTGAATGTTACATCTTTTTAAAGCTTGTGTCATAGTTATAACATAGATACTATGCCATGATAAATTGCCTATGTAAAGGCCATAGTTTATATGCATTTCATTTAGATGTGTATATAATAGAAAATGTAGCTCCTTGAGTAAATGATGACAACTTTAGTGTATAACATCTAGGGCTGTTTTGTCAAGTCTATATACTCATACTTTATAGACTTGTTTACATGGAACTATGATAAATTGTAATAAACTATGACATATTTGTACTAGTGTTATGATATAAGTCATTTGTATCATAACTTCTGTACAATACATTGTTGACCTCATTTTTGTATGAGGTCACTAAGGCCCTTCCAAACTCCAGATTAATTCTAGATCCTAGGATCCACTCTAGACCTTAGGATCCTTTCCTAGAGCCAGACCTTAGGGCCTACTCTAGAGCCTAGGATTCCCTTATATCCTAGATCTTAGAACTCCTCTAGATCTTAGGACCACTCCAACATCAAATCAATCCCCACCCTTGATCAACCTCAACCTCAAATCAATTCCTACATTTGATCAACTCCAACTTCAATTTGATTCCTACCTTTGATCAATTTAAATCTCAAACTTCATTCAACTCAAATTCAAATTAATTCAAGTTTCAAACATATCCAAACTTTGATCCAATCAATTTGACAATCCAACCTTCAACTTAGACTTTGATCCAAACTTCAATCTAGCTTTGACCCCATCCATTCATTAACAATCACCACATGATTGTAAATGATTTGGATACTTCAATACTAATCATTCAAACTTGAAATCCATTCCAAATCCAGAAATCCAAACTCAAATTCAAAGTCCTAAGGTCTTGTCCTAAAGACCCTTTTCAAAGAATTTTCAAACATTTCAAAACCCAGTCAAATGGCCTCTGATTCAGGGTCTATCACTTGCAAAGTGATAAGACATGTCTCTGAAGGTTACCCTCCAATTTTGAGCCCATTCTGAGGTCTCTAACCCCAAAATTCTGGAATCTGAATTAAAATCCAAAGGCTGTAAAACCTTCAAATTTTTTACAGCCTATGCCACTAAACCTAACCCCTTTGAGATTTTGATCTTGGGGCCCTTATCAAAGCCTCCAATCACTTCCAGACTCTTGATTTTAAAACCCACTGAGCAGTAAACTGCATTTTTCCAGACCCATTTTTGACCCTAGTTAACCAATAGGTCAAAATTGACCAAAATACCCTTATGGATTTCAAATGGCCTTTTTCAACTCAAATCAATTCCAAACTCTTTGAAACCACTTTCAATGAATTTCAAATATCAAACCCAACTATTGAACTGAAACCCAGACTTGGGTCACCTGGTTGACCAAGTCAACCAAGTTTGACCCATGGACCCATACACCCCTTCTCTTTCAAATTTTGAATCTAGTCCATTCCAAGTCCTTTGAATGTATGGGATGAACCCTTGGGTACCCAAGAGACCCCTCCTTGGTGACTCAAGCCTTGGGCTCACTTGGGTTAGCCATATGCCTTGACCCAAGTGACCAAAGAAGGGCCTCCCTTGAGCTATCTTTTGATAATTAATCAAATTGAATCAAAATCAAGGTGCTATTGAGTTCCCATTGACCAATACACCTTCCTTGATCAGCCCAATCCTAGGCTCACTTGGTTCAAGAGTTAGGCTAACCCAAAGTGCCCAAAAGCACTTGGGATTGAGCCAACTCTCAACCATAGCCCAATTGAACCTGATCAACACCTCCCATAGGTGGCGCCTAGGTCCAATACCACCCCCCCAGCCAGCCATCAAGCTCGGGCTACCTTGGTTTCAATAGTTTAGGCTAACCAAAAGTAGCCCAAAACACTTGGACCCGAGCCATCTTTGAATCCAGATCAAATTTGACCCAATTGCCACTTGCATTGGGTGCACCAGACCCAGGCCTGCCTCCCATACCAAACCCAGGGTCTGACCTGACCTGGATCGAGCTCAATTCGACTCAACCAAGACAGGTTTGAGCCCAACCGAGCCACCGGATTGACCCCAGCTTCCCAGGCCAATTTGGCTCCAACCTCCAGCTCCAGTGTGTCCCATCGGCCTTCCCTGGTTCAACGCCGACCCAGACCACCATCGTAGATGGCCTGGGGGGACCACCGGAGCTTGCCTCTCCATTGGTCCGTACGCTTGAGGTTCACGAGCTATCTGGAACGTGCCCCTTTCCATTTGCATCAATCCGAGACCCCCTCCGATTCAATCCTGGCCGTCCGAGCTCGCGGGAGGAGGCTGAATAGGCTGGTGCTCCCCAGAGCTCAAGGATCGATCCCAGTATTTTGAAACGACTCCCCAAAGTTCCCCCAATCTCCCAGCATCTTCCCTCGAGCTCCAGACCTCCCCTTCCATTATTCGAGCGACTCCAGCCGAAAAAGGCTCCCCCCTGCGTCCCGCTCAAAGTCCTACCTTCGTCCAATCCCCAGTCGCGGCCTCTAAAAGAAGAAGCAGCTAACTGTGAGTAATCGTTAATGGCGTTCTTATTATGCTTTTTGCGTTCCCTACCGAAGCTTCCAAGAAGAGAAGCTCATCCGTTGAGGCCTTTCTCTGCGGTAACTTCCTTCATACTCGAGCTCCCAGTCTACGTAGTCAGGTCAAGTGTGAAGAAGCCTTCACCCCAACGATTTC
>NW_021319178.1:9936019-9971075 GCF_001605985.2 Dendrobium catenatum | reverse complement strand
TAAAGACATGTCTCTAGAGGTTACCTCCAACTTTGAGCTCATTTGAGGTCTCTAACCTGAGAATCTGAATTAAAATCCAAAGCTGTAAAACCTTCAAATGTTACAGCCTATGCCACTGAACCTAACCCCTTTGAGATTTTGATCTTGGGGCCCTTATCAAAGCCTCCAATCACTTCCAGACTCTTGATTTTACCCACTGAGCAGTAAACTGCATTTTTCCAGACCCATTTTTGACCCTAGTTGAACCAATAGGTCAAAATTGACCAAAATACCCTTATGGGATTTCAAAATGGCCATTTCAACTCAAATCAATTCAACTCTTTGAAACCACTTTCAATGAATTTCAAATATCAAACCCAACTATTGAACTGAAACCCAGACTTGGTCATCTGGTTGACCAAGTCAACCAAGTTTGACCCATGGACCCATACACCCCTTCTCTTTCAAAATTTTGAATCTAGTCCATTCCAAGTCCTTGAATGTATGGGATGAACCCTTGGGTACCCAAGAGACCCCTCTTGGTGACCCAAGCCTTGGGCTCACTTGGGTTAGCCATATGCTTGACCCAAGTGACCAAAGAGAGGGCCTCCCTTGAGCTATCTTTTGACTAATCAAATTGAATCCAAATCAAGTGCTATTGAGTTCCCATTGATCCAATACACCTCCCTTGATCAGCCCAATCCTAGGCTCACTTGGGTTCAAGAGTTAGGCTAACCCAAAGTGCCCAAAAGCACTTGGGATTGAGCCAACTCTCAACCTAAGCCCAATTGAACCTGATCAACACCTCCCATAGTGGCCCTAGGTCCAATAACCCCCTCCAGCCAGCCCATGCCTTGGGCTACTTGGTTCAATAGTTAGGCTACCAAAGTAGCCCAAAACCTTGGACCCGAGCCATCTTTGAATCCAGATCAAATTTGACCAATTGCCACTTGCATTGGGTGCACCAGACCCAGGCCTGCCTCCCATACCGAACCCAGAGGTCTGACCTGACCTGGATCGAGCTCAATTCAACTCAACCAAGACAGTTGTGAGCCCAACCGAGACCACGGATTGACCCCACTTCCCCAGGCCAATTTGGCTCCAACCCACTCCCAGTGTGTCCCATCGGCCTTCCCTGGTTCAACCGCGACCCAGACCACCATCGTCCGAATTGCCTGGGGGGACCACCGGAGCTTGCCTCTCCATTGGTTCGACCGCTGAGGCTCAACGAGCTATCTGGAACGAGTGCCCCTTTCCATTTGGCATCAATCCGAGACCCCCTCCGATTCAATCCCTGGGCCGTTCCAGCTCGCGGGAGGAGGCTGAATAGGCTGGTGCTCCCCAGAGCTCAAGGATCGATCCCAGTATTTTGAAACGACTCCCCAAAGTTCCCCCAATCTCCCAGCATCTTCCCTCGAGTCCAGACCTCCCCTTCCATTATCTCGAGCGAACTCCAGCGCACAAAGGCTTCCCGGCGTCCCGCTCAAGTCCTACCTTCGCCAATCCTCCAGTCGCGGCCGGGCGAACTCTAAAGAAAACCTGTTCGCCTTCATCCCCTGAAGCTTCCAGATAGAGAAGCTCATCCGTTGAGGCTTTCTCTTGCGGTAATTCCTTCATCTCGAGCTCCCAGCTAGTAGTCGTCAAGTGTGAAGAACCTTCACCCCAACGATTACGGTTTTGATGAGGTTTCACCCGCTGATCCTCCCTGGAACGATTTCGTTCGAATTCGCGGCCGTAGGATTTGATCGTATTACACGCCTAGCCGAGCCTTCATCCGACTCGGTGATAAATCGGGTGGTAGTTCAAATGCAAATATCTCATCGTGATTGCCTGCGTGAATCCGACCCGGATTAAGGGAGGTGATGCCCTATTCTTGTTCGGATCGTCGCTCTGATCCTTATGCCTGTCTAACGGACTCCCCGTCCAATTCCCGACTGTCTGTTCCCCATGGTTATAGTGCGCAAGGGTACGTGTTATAGGGCAGCGTTTAGTTTACGCCAATGAATTGCCAGCAGCCAATTTCAGCGCGCGCGCGTGTAAAAGGGAGCGCTGACTCTGTATATGGCCGGAATTAATAATTCCTAAAATTCAAGGGAACTTTTGGAGAAATTTCATATCTCCCTGCAACTATTCCAAATCTAGGTGTTTCTTTAGGTCTCATTGAATCAGTCCAGGGAGCCTACAAAAAGCCATAGGTTCCATTGCCACTGGTTAAGTATCAGTGTTAGGTTTAATTTAGTTTATTGAGCAATTTGTTATTTCCTTTTAATTATTCTTTAAATACATAAGTCCACCAAGCATGGAATTTTGGAGATTGACATTTGAACATGTTTTTACATCTTCCAAATTTTATCTCTCCCTTTTTTAAAGATGGTTCACAGGGCATTTTCGACCAAATTTTAAGTTTAAGGGTCATGGGTTTTGAACCCTTAGAATTTTCAAAAAATGGGTAATGACCTATCCTCAATGGCGTATTTTATGGTGTGATTTTTTTTTGTGTGCTTTATATGTGTAGGATAGGAAGTGTAAGAGCCACTGATTTTGCCCCAAGTCGCGGAAGCTTAGACGATACAACGACCCCTATGAGATGTTTGAATGTGACCTTAGAGAGCTCACCTTGGTGGTTTAGTTAACCACCTAGAGTACAAACAACCAATTCTGATGACGAAGAGTCTTAAGTGGTGAGCTTATAGTATTCTTTGTGTCCCCTGTGAATTATGTTTATCTACCAAATATGAACGATATTCATTGGAGGTTGTAAGTCCATTACGATATGGGTTTGCGGGCAGTGAGGTACATGTTGGGGATTGAAAGCCCGAACAGTGTTAATCCTGTTCAGTGAGTATGTAATGATATACAAATACTCGCATGTTTCCCAATAGGAAACCAGATCCCTTCTTAGAAAATATGCCCTTAAATAATAATAAAAGTTTCTGACTTATAAATCCTTATTAATTAATTCTAAGGATAAATATGTCTCCTACCCCGAGAATGCATAACCTTCAATACTTTAATACTCTACATCAGTGATGAAAATTTGAAAATTCACCTTTAAATTTGAACATTAGAGATCCATTCTTACATTAATGTAATTTAATCAAGAAAATCCAAAGGTGTCTAGATCAGCATTTGTAATTTATATTCATAAAATTTACTAAATCCCAAAAAAAGGTTTAAACACTGTTCTGATCTCTCCTATAGATCATTTCTGATCTTTATGCGAGTTTAATTCAAGAGTGTTAGGAACTCATTTGAGTTAAATCTTATAAAAGAGGGCCCTTAATTGAAACAATTAAATAATTCCATTACAAAATAACCCACTAGGATTTTTCCTTAAAAGATTTACTAACTGAATGTAGTATGAATATTCATCTAATATCAATCAAACTTACAATGTGCTATATGACTTCTAACTAATACATCTCTAGTATTTCGCTCCCCAAAAATTGTCAAACCTCAAATCTGTCAAAGCAAAAATCGGTCAATACATTTTGGCAACAAGTTCTAGTCAAAGTAAATCGTTTAAGGGCGGATGGCTTTGACACAACTATTCTAAATCATCGATTACTGAAGTTAACGTGATTTTGGTAGTATTGTCTCCATGGACACACCGGATCATAACATGTAATGCCTACCCTCACAACAGTAAATTGACTCTACAACAATCATTACTGATTTAGTCTTGCCCTTTGATTCCATGTTTTGTATCTGAGGGCTTTTGTATTTAATAAATTTGAAACCTCCTTAATATTAACTCTATTTGAACGATTTAAAAAGTCAAATTCTGGACCCCTTAGTTATACAACACCGGGATAACTTCAAAATTCCATGTAACGTCCCACATTCCTAGAATTTTCTAATAGGCTAATAAAACTCTCACAAACCAACCTCATTAAAATCAGTAACCAAAATTCCCTTTAATATCAAACACTCTTTTTAAATTCAACCAATTTTAATCAACTTAACAACCCCCATTGGGCTACTTTACTCGGGTACCCAGGGCTACGAGGTATTAGCTTTAGGCCCAAGGAAGGTGAAAATAAACTTCACGGCCTCAGGTGTGAAACAAAGGTTATAATAAATTAACTTTTAAAAATATGTTTAATTAAATCTTAATTTATTAATACTTGAATTTTTATCTAGATTCCCCTTTTAAGCCCTTGAACAACCCAGACCTTTTAGACAACTTCAACTAATGTACCACTTTAACCTACCTCAGCCACCACGACCTTTCTCACACACTTTAGATGATGTGCTAGGACAACCAACTCTAGATCTAGGTTTAGCCCGTTGTTAGCTTACTGCTGTTGTGCCAGATTTTTCCGTAGTTTTCACTGGATGTTGTGGATGAAATTGCTTTGCTGTGTCTGCTTACTTTTTCTATACTTTTGATGGATGATGTGTTTGGCCGACTAGATTACCCTTAGGTTTAAGGTACGATCCTGGATGTTGACACAGTTTTCTGCAGGTGGCCCATGCTCATGCAGGCAATATAAAAAGGCAAATAAAAAATGCATAAATATTATAAACTCTTTGCAACAGGTGCTTCAGCTGCTAAAGCCCCCAAATTATAAAAAGAGGCGTGGCCAGTGTGTTTTACTTTATTTTTTTCTCATATAAACTGCTTGGAAAACTGCTTTAGTATATTAATTGCTTAGGATAACCCTGCAGTGAGCTAATTTTTATTTTTGATATCAATGTAATTTGTTAAGTGTCCAAGTGTTGTGAAAGTTGATTTTGAGTTGGGATACATAGATCCAAAGCTTGGATTCCAAAGAGGAATGGATACCCATTTAGGGAACACTCCTTTTCCATTTGAAATCCAAATTTGGATCATAGCCTCCTCCTTACCCAAAGAGGAAAGAGTGTCCTTCCCCCTTAGAGGAAGTGCCCTCTTGCATTTGGGTAATCAATACGAAAATTCCAAGAGAATTGAAGAAAAGAAGTCCAAAGGAAGACGAGATTGAAGATTGAGGATGAAGATTGAGAGTATCGCCACTCAAAATAACCTTGGTCGTTATTAGTATTAAATCCCGGGTTGTTGTCAGTGGTGTCGGCCAACTTTACTTTCTGCCCAAAAACACTGGTTTGTAATAAGCAAGGCAATCTGCCTATGGACATTTATTAATTAATTATATATTTGATTTGATGATTTGATTGCCTTTAGGATTACTTGCTTTTACTAGTTTTTTGTGATTGTATGCGCGGCTTTGGTTTTCGCCTGGATACGTGAGAGGTCGTGAGGGTGTAAAGTTTTCTAGTCATAACTTTAAATGTTCTAAAATTTTAGTGAGTCTAAATAATATAGAAAGATAAGAAGCTAGGGAATTAGCGGGATCCGACCCCGGGTCACATCATAATCTGGCACTTCTTCTTTCTTGTTTTAGACCCTTCCACACCCCGCGGGTAGAGTCCGATAGTCTGACCTATATCAATACATTATCAATGCGCAGATGAGACGCATCTACCCGCAGGCGGGAAGGGTCTAAAACAAGGGAAAAGAAAAGAAGAAATGCATATGCAGGACCGTGCCGGACTGGGGCAGTCAGTCTTCTAAAAAATATTTTATAACCTATTTTTAAAATTTCAAGCCTACTTGATTGGAAGTTGTAACTAGGCATGCATTGCATAGATAACAACTTTAAAAGAGTCAAAATTTAATTGCATCAGTTTAGCATTTTTATTTTGCACCCAACATAAGTCAAAGGGGTCAATTAGGGAAATCTCTAGATGTCGGCCCCAACTCTCCAAAACTTTAATTACAACGTCCCTACCACTCTTTCATAAAAGACCGGACTCATCTCTTTTAAATCGACTAGGTGGTTAGCTGGCTCCCCAATCCAGGCCGGGGTAAGTCCAGACCTTGCACTGCATTAGTTAGGATCGGACGACTGTGGTCCAGTGTCCAAAATAGATTTAGGATCCGGGGCAGATCTTTGATTATAAGACCCCAAATTTCGGGAATATAGTCCCAAATTTCTAATAAAATGCTCAACTCTAATTAAAAATTCCTTTCAGTCCTAAAACATAAAGCCCAACACTTAGATTAAGTTGGGGCACTTCCGGATAGTTCTGGAATCTCAAAGTGTCCCCTACCTCTCTTCCTTTGAATCTGTTAATAACTGCTCAATCTTGATCCATTCCCTTTTGATTTTCCAATAATTCTATTCATGCTTTGATATCACTCCTAGAAACTCTAACAAAATTCTGCCACCATTTTAATCGGGAGTTTTCGTAGGAGATTTTTGTCTCCCTGCGATGTAATTAACTACGAGGGCTTGCGCTCGTAGGAGGTTTGGAACCCCACACACCTGATTTTAAAATTGATTTTTAAAACTTCACTAGATTTCTTTGGGAAAAGTTAAAGAATGATCGTCGTCGTTGCATTAGAAGAATTATCGTAGAATGGTGTCATTTCCCTTTGGGGAGATACATCCTTCTTCGATAAGGCTTTGGATGTGAATGCGACGATCATACTTCTTGAATATTGTAATGGGGTATTTAGCTGAACTCTACTTTGTTCCTTCGGGGCCATATGAAGTTCTCTTTAAGACCCGATCATAATATTCAAGATGAGTTTACATAATTCTAAGTCTGAACACCGTTATAAAAGTTTATCTTTGTCCCCCGGGGTGATATACTCTTTCTAACGAGTTGATTCGACCTTAGAATTAGAGCTCAACCTTAATCTTAAAATCCCCAAAGAAAACTAATATTTTTAAAATATGTTGTTTTCAAATTTCCACCAACATACATATGGCTCTAACATAAGTAGTTGGTTATAAATAACTATAGGTAGTATATAGTTAGTATATAGTTTACAAAATATTTATACACACATATTGAAAATATAGCCATTAAACATTGTATACGCTATATACAAACTAAACAAATAATGTATATATAACTAGCCTTTAGTTTATACATGCTATGTTTTATACAATTGTATGGACTGAGTATATTAGCTTATACATTGAGTATCAAGTAACTTTATAGTTATCATAATTTCACCAAATAAACTGACTGTGTATATAATTCTATCCATTGCTTGATAAGTTGAAGCTTGTTTATAGCCTTAATTAAAGTATAATAAGAACGTACAGTTATACATAGTATGAGCAATGAATATATACTACAAACCAAAGCTACATATGAAGGTAAACATATATAGCTATGTATAAGCTGTGTATATAAGGCTACAGAGTGGCATATACCCACTATGTGTAATTCAAGTATAAGTCTTATGAGCTTATACACGCTATAAACAATCGTAAACATAAAGTTTACACCAATGCTAAGCCTATTAACTAACATCCACTCCTTATGTATAACACAACTTGGTTGGATCAATATAAGTAGAAAGCTTTCTCTATTTTGAAACTTCTTTATAAGCTTCTATAATAAAAAGACTTTGTATAATAGCCATAAACTTATACATCCAAATAATTTAGATTAAGGCTTGGTATCTTATATAAACTTAATAAGAATCTAAAAAAGTAATGCTTTGTAGGATTCTATTGGCATATGCATGTACATTGATATATTCAATGAGTATATAGCCTTGGTCAATAGGCCCGAGTAATCTTTAGAAACCTTCATCATAATGGGGATAGATCATTGCAATTGTTGGTCTTCAATTAAAAATTCTTAGTAAGCGTGAATCATCAGCTTGCATTGACTATGTCCCTTTTTTTATCAAGGTTGAGTTGTACGTAGAGTCACTCTATACTTTGCATTTAGTGATTGTGTATCTATTTTGGTATTATGTCAAGCATGTATAAACTTTTCTTTGAAAGGACTTAGCATATCTTTTAATAACAGTACAATATCATTTAGCCATATATAAATATGGTAAGTCAATTATATATACTTATTGTATAATTTTGTATAATAAGTATATATCAAATGCTATATTTCTAATATAGTATACATAGATAGTTTATGTATACATATTAACACAACATAAATTCAATATCATATGTATATATACTCTATGATATAGCATTATTTATGTACATGTCTAGCTAAGTGTATTATATATAATACACTCATAACTATAGCTTATAAATTGTGTAACTTATACACATATATATGCTTAAAGTATACATAAAAGGAGCTACATTTTCTGTTATGAATATCATATGATACATATTAAACTCAAGGAAAATGTAGTTAGTAATGTATATATATAGTCGAGTCCCTTCCCCCTCGGGCCTTTAAACTTCCACTTTGACGGTTGAGACAATTTCTCTGAGGATGAGATTATTGATGTTCCTCATCTCTCAGTTCCTTCATCAGCCCTGGGTTTTGTTGATTATAGTTTACTTTCTACCTTTCGTAGGTACATGTTATATGAGGTTGTCTTAGTTGTTGATAGTAACTCAAATGAGGAAGTAGACATCAAATGTCAGACTATTAGCCAATAATCTCTTTCCTATCATATTTGCAGGATAAGAGTTGAGCAATCTCACCAACAATATTCTGTTACTACTTCTGCTAGTGTTGGTTGTCCACTACAGATTAACAATTTGCTCTGTGCCTATACTCTATAAGTTCTTTGTGTCACCACGGTCTAGTTAGTGTGCCTCATTATCCCATAGTGTACGTGCCCCACTAGGTTCTTAAAGTTAGGGTCCTACGGAGACCACTATGGATAATAGGGTCACACATGTCCCTCATTATTTTTTCCCTTTTATTTAAAGTTGTATTGAGTGGGGTGTTGTTCCTTTGACTTGGTCTGATGACTGAGCTCTGCAATAAGCCCATATTTAGTGAACTGTTATGCCTAAAATACATAAAGGCTTGGGTTATATTGAGAAAGATCAATTTACTCATGTCAGTGTTCGTGTTGTCTCTCACTCATATCCGGTTATTTCAATTTAAAATTTCAAACAACAATATTAGACCCCAAACGGAGTCTAATGGTTTGAGTTTACTTAATTTGGAATTTTTTTAATTAGTTTTGATTTTTGAAAATTTGTGTATTTATTTGAATTATTTAATTTGTTAAATTAGAATGGTTTTGATGATTTGGATTCAAATGTATTTAAACATATTTAAATGACCTCTAATGGTTAAAAAATTTCTATAGAGGTGTTCTCAAGTGTTTAAACTTTTTAGGATTTTTAATAATTTTAATTTAATTTAAATTTAAATATGATTTATTAAAATTGTAGCTATCATAAATTTTAAAATTGTATATAGCTAAATATGGAATACTTTATTTCAACAGACTATGTTTTTACAAGCATATATGAATTTACCAAACATTATTGTCTATGTATAAGTTTATAGAAGCATTATAAATACTTATATCTCGCCATGAAGCTGTGTATAATTAGCTTGTAAAACTCACCATGGTTTGTACACGCTATAATAAAACTTGTTAACTACTGTAGTGATCAAATTGTACTGAAAGTAATGCTTGGTAGGATTCTATTTCTTATAAACTCAATAAGAATTATAAATACTAATTAAGAGTCTATAATCCATAAGACTACATAAGTTTTGTACATAAGTTCATAAGTTCGGTGTAAACTTTATGTATTATCTATTTTGATATTAGAACTCATTATGTATTATCATCATCATAACTAATACATATACAAGTATTAGCAATATATTTAAACAAAACTCGGAATTGTATATGCTTATTACAAACATAGTGAAATCATATATACATAAGCATAAAGTTTACACCAATGCTTTATAGGTAAACTTATAGCTATTTTTTGATAAAAGGATATCTATAATTTTAGTGCCCTACTCACAAACTTTTTAGGTCCACAAGCTCACTTGAAATGCAAATCAACTGAAGATCAAATAAATAATGGTTGAGTCTATTTGTAATTTAAAATTTAATATACTATTTACCTTTCTTGAGTCAAGTCATGTACCTTGTGCATCCCAAGCTAAGTAACCTTGCACACACACACTCAAGGGGAGTAATTTAGAGAGGTAGAGAATTTTCTAATTTTTTACCTAATCTTACAAGATGATTTCAAATCATACTATACAATTAGTTAAAAATAGAAACCCTATTTAGGTCATCCCAATTAATTACGTGTGCTTAAACTTATCACGGAAGGGGAAGAATTATTGGAGGAGGGTGAACTCCCTCCTAAAGGTAATGGCTTAGATGTGAATCATGATTGTAAGTCCCCTTCTTCTTCTCATCTAAATAATGACGCTTCTACTGATAATGAGGAATTGCTATTTCTTGCCAAATGCTTTGCTAAAGATGACATTGACATTAACTTTGTTAATGGCCAAGGGAAACGTGGTAGGAAGAATAAAAACCAAGTTCTACATTCGGGTAGAACTACTAATCTTATTCTACAATATGGTAGGAATACCCGTTCACAAACTAGACGTTAATGTTTGTTTTCTTATATTTAAAGCTAATATTTGGAATGTGAGGGGAATAGCGTGTGTTTCCTCTAATATGTGGGTTAAGAATCTTTGTCGTAATCATGGTATTTCTATTATTATTTTGCTTGAACCTCTTATTAATATTCTAATTTACTTAGTACTGCTAGATTTCTTGGCTTTAAGCATGCTTTGACTAATTGTATGAATAAGATATGTGTTTTTTTAAATGACTATTCATATTGAGGTTCTTGGTAATTTGACTCAACTGGTGCATTGTCATATCGATGCTTTTAATGTTAAGTGTGGTGCTTCATTTATGTAGCTTCTTCTTGTGGCAATAGAAAGGTTTTGTCATAGCAATTAACTAATTTTCATAGTATTGACCCTAGTCCCTGGTTAGTTGGGGTGATTTTAATACCATTTCTAATTCTTCTAAGCGTTCTGGGGGGTCTACTCCTAATTTTTATTCTATGAATGATTTTAATAATATGATTATGGATTGCAATCTTATTGACATTGGTTTTTCTGGCAATCCATTTACTTGGAAAGAGGTCACCTATGGCAAAGGTTGGATCATATTTTATTTAATGTTAGCTAGATAAATTCCTTTAGTTCTATTTCTATTGAGCATCTTAGTCATACTCTTTCTGATCACCCGTCATGTGAATGTTGTTCCCCAATTTTAGTTTCAAAATATGTGGCTTCAGCATGATTTTTTTTAGGAGTTGTGCGTGATAATTGGAATACGATTTTACATCCTGATAACTCTATTTTGGGTATGAAAATATTTTGGTTTAAACTGACAAGACTTAAGTAGATTTTAAATTAGTTGAACCATCATGTTTTTAAAAATATTTTTACTAATATTTTAAATGTTGAAGATATGGTGAATAATATTGAGCTTAACTGTCAAAGTTTTTCTTTGGATGCAAATTTTTCTTCTCCTAGAGAGGCTAAGGACAATCATTTTAAACATCAGGCTCAAGAAGAAATGAAACTTTTTGGAAACAAAAAGCTACTGCTAAGCACCTGTTGGGAGGTGATAATAATACTAACTACTTTCATGCCTTGGTTAAGTGGAAATGTGCCACTAACTCTATTAATAAAATTATTCAGGATGATGGCTCTGTTATTGTGGATGCTGAGGACATTTCCATGTTGGTCGTTCATAATTTTCAGGATAGACTTAATAAGGTGTTTATTCCTAGTAATATATCTAACCCTGATATTATTCCCTCTCTCATTTCTGTGGAGGATAATAATATGCTTGATGGTAATCTCTCTCTTAAGGAATTAAAAGACATTGTTTTTAATATAAATGATAACTCTGTGGCTGGTCCTCATGGTTTTGCTACTAAATTTTTTCAAAAAAGTTGGGATATTATTAAGGATTACCTTTTTGCTGCTGTCATGGATTTTTTTACCGGTAATACTATACCTAAGTTTTTTTCTTCTACTTCTATCATTCTTATTCCTAAAAAGAATAATGCTAGTAGTTGGAATAATTTTAGACCTACTAGTCTCTGTACCTTTTTTAGTAAGCTGCTTTCCAAAATTTTATGTCTAGCTTAACCAATATTCTTCCTAAGATTATTTCCCCCTACCAAATGGGTTTTGTTAAAGGTCGTGCTATCTCTGACAATATTTTGCTAGCTCAGGAATTTTGCCATGATTTGGACATTAAGGTAAGGGGAGGTAATTCGATTCTTAAATTGGACATTTCCAAAGCTTATGATAATATTAGTTGGCAATTCATCTATAACATCATGCATTTATTTGGCTTTAGCTTGAGCTTTATTAATATTATTAAAAGTTGCATTGAGTGTCCTTTATTCTCCTTGATAATTAATGGTAAGAGCTTTGGTTTTTTTAAATCTTCTCATTGTCTTAGGCAAGGTGACCCTATGTCCCCTACCCTATTCATTATTGCTATTGGTTAGCTTTCTAAAAGTATTGCTCACTTATTTGGATATCACACCCAATTTTATTTTAGAACTCGGGGTGGATTTCCTATTTTGCGCCTTTGTTTTGCTAATGATTTTATCATTTTTATGAATGCTTCCCGTAAATACTTTGATAAACTTATGAAATTTTAACATGATTTTGAAACTGCTCAGATGACACTAGAAAGTGCTCTGATACCACTTGAAAGTTCGTTAGGGATGTTATGCCCCTTATAAACTGGCCCAAGGCTAATAAAGAGATAGAGAGGTGAATCAGTACTTAAAATAAACACAATCTTAAATCTAAAAACAAGATTCACCACAAACAAAACCAACGATGAGGAAATTAAATGCGAAAGAAATAATAAGAAAAGAACACACCAGATTTATAGTGGTTCGGTCAAACCTTGACCTACGTCCACTCCTTGGAGGAACCCTCCAAGTATTGCACTAAATAAGTGTCTCTCCTTTAGCCCCCACAGCTAGGCGGAGAAGCCCTTACAAAATCACTTCCACCTTCACCGGTGCGGCGGAGTCGCCGGGTTATTTAACACCAAAGAGATCTTCTTCTTTGGTGAACTTCCCTTAATACAAGCCTTGAATCTGACAGTATTCAGGTGTGAGCTTGCCGGAGCAACCGTGTGGAACCCCCTCCACACTCCCTTGAGTCCCCCTCACAGGATCTTCTCCCTCTCTCAAACTCCACCCTTTCCTCACTCCCTTTCAAGCTCTATCTTCAAGTTTCCCCCAAAAGAACGAAGCTACAATGGCTGCCAAAGACAGTTACCAAGTATCATGTCATAGCTTAAATAGAAGATCTCAAAACAAGCTCATTAATGCAAGTTGCAAACATTATCGTCCAGGAAATTACTAATATTGTCTTGTATGATCAGTGAAATTTAAGCCCAATCAGCCGGGACTATTTGAGACAATCAGAAGAAGTTTGTTCACATCATCCTGGCCGATCTCATGATCGTCCCGGATGATTAGTTTAAAATTGATTTCAATCATCTTGATCATTGCCCGGAATAGATGCTGGCCGATGTTAATCATCCAGGACATCATCCTGGTCGATCCTATGATCGTCTCGGACGATGTGATCATATCAATCAGCCATTAATGCTTTCCAAATATACTAGATCAATTTAGGCATAATTATGTTAGATTGTCCTGGACGAAGTGTATATCTTTATGGCCAATTGCCTAAAATAAAGAATACCTAATCTGATAATGGAGGCTGATTCATTTTGAATTGAGCCTATCGTCCTCGCTGATAAAGTATCGTCCAGGCTGATCCGCTTATGATGGCTGCCTTAATGAGGATGCCCTAATTAGGGTTTTTATTTTTGAACAAATCATCCAGGACGATATACATATCATCCCGGCCAATGTTACCAAAAACAGAAATCTTTAGGGAACAATAGAAAATCTTCCAAGTGACAAATCATCAGGAGTCACACCAAAAATACAATAGACTCAAGAAAGGAAAAAAGATACAAACTGACTCAGACCTAGTCTACCCAATCTTGAGCTGATTCAAAATTGCAGTCTGATTGTGTGGACCTGAAATGTCAGTAGATAAGGCAGTCTTAGAGAAATAAGAGTGTTTGCTATCATCAAAATCATAAACCATGAAATCATATCCGCAATAATCTCTCCCTTTTTTATGATGGCAAACATTTTAATTTGAATTTTAAAAAAGTATATTTTCTCCTAATCTCTCCCTCACTAGAATAACACTTTAAAAATAGGGGGAGAACGTATTGTTGAATTTTTCCTTCCTTTGACTATTTTTAGAGAAGTCAATCATAACTTACCAAAGATTTCAAGAAAAAACAGGAAGTAGATTTTTCATTTTTAGAAAAGTGAATGTGTGTGTTGATCAGAGAAAAAAATTCCATGAAACAAAAAAAAATCAAAGACTAAAAAAAGACAAGAACACAAAATAAAATTGAGACAAAACAAAAAATAAAAATAACTAAAAACAAAACACAACACAAACACACAAACAAGACTTTTAACCATTATCTTTCTCCTGGTCTGATGCTTTAGAAATAAGGTCTGCCCAGGAGATTTATTGCTTTTCATTATTTTCCCAGTTTAAAATTTTCTTCGCTTTACCCTTTCCTTTCGCAGGAAAAATTCTTAATTTAGGGCACTGATTTTTCAAATGTCCAGGCTTCCTACATTGAAAGCAAATAATGTCAGAAAAAATATAAACATTTTTTATCATTTTTACCTTTTTTCCACTTTTGCTTATGCTTTGGTGAGCTTTGTGATTTGCTTGACAAGTCATTACATTCATCACCAACTAAGCTATCTCTTTCCGTATCTTCAGCTTTTATCACTATCGCTTCACATACATAAAAAATTATTTGACCCAAACTTTGCTCGTAGGCAATGAGTGAGATAATCAAATTATTAATAGAATACTCATTCAAATCTTTTGATTCACAAATAGCAACAACTTTAGCATCAAACTTATCCAGAAGACAACGAATAATTTTGTTAACTTTTTTCAAAATTTGAAAATTCTTTTCCTAAATCATGCAATGATGTTACAATTTGGATAAACCTAGTATACATGTCTGAGATCGTCTCATAAGGTTTCATGGAAAATAGTTCAAAATCATGCATTAACATATTCAACTTAGATTGCTTGATTTCACTAGTACCTTCGTATATGGTGTGTAGTTTATCCCAAACTTCCTTACCAGTAGTGCACGTAGATACTAACACAAAATCTTCAGAATTTAAAGCACACAAAAAACAGTTTAAAGATTTTGCATTCAGTTGAGCATCGATTCGTTCAGTTCTATTCAATTAACTAAAAGGAATGTCAGTTTAAATTCCATCTACAATACGTGACGGTAATGAATAACCAGTTAAAATCATATGCTACATGCGAAAATCAATTTATTGTATAAAAATAGACATGCAAATTTTCCAAAAATAAAATATATTTTTTTCAAACAAAGGTGGTCTGGTGATTGAATAACCTTTCGTAATATTATGATTTAAAAAATTAGCTATGGATCGAAATTTAAAAGCTTTTAAAAACTTATTTTTGAAAACGGCTCTGATACCACTTGAAAATGCTCAGATGACACTAGAAAGTGCTTTGATACCACTTAAAAGTTTGTTAGGGATGTTAGGTCCCTTATGAACTAGCCCAAGGCTAATAAAGAAATAGAGAGGTGAATCACTATTTAAAACAAACACAATCTTAAATCCAAAAACAAGATTCACCATAATCAAAACCAACCATGCAGAAATAAAATACGGAAGCAATAATAAAAAAAGAACACACTGGATTTATAGTGGTTTGGTCAAACCTTGTCCTACGTCCACTCCTTGGAGGAACCCTCCAAGTATTGCACTAAATAAGTGTCTGTCCTTTAGCCCCCACAACTAGGCAGAGAAGCCCTTACAAAATCACTTCCACCTTCCCCGGTGTGGCGGAGTCGTTGGGTCCTTTGACACCAAAGAGATCTTCTTCTTTGGTGAACTTCCCTCGAGATAAGCCTTGAATCTGATGGTATTCAGGTGCGAGCTTGCTAGAGAAACTGTGTGGAACATCCTCCACACTCACTTGAGTCCCCCCTCATAGGATCTTCTCCCTCTCTCAAACTCCACCATTTCCTCACTCCCTTTCAAGCTCTCTCTTCAAGTTTCCCCCAAAAGAATGAAGCTACAATGGCTGTCAAAGACACTTACAAAGTGTCATGTCATAGCTTAAATAGAAGATATCAAAACAAGCTCATTAATGCAAGTTTCCAACATTAACATCCAGGATGATACTAATATCATCCTGTACGATCTATGCAAATTAAGCCCAATAAGCCGGGACGATTTGAGATGATTAGAAGAAGTTTGTTCACATCATCCTGGCCGATTTCACGATTGTCCCAGATGATTAGTTTAAAATCAATTTCAATTGTCCTGATCATTGCCCGAAATAGATGCTGGCCAATGTTAATCTTCCAGGCCATCGTCCCGGCCGATCCTACGATCGTCCCGGACGATGTGATCATATCAATCAGCCATTAGTGCTTTCCAAATATACCAGATCAATTTAGGCATAATTGTGTTAGATTATCCTGGACGATGTGTATAATGTCCTGACCGATTGCCTAAAATAAAGAATACCTTATCTGATCATGGCGGCGGATTCTTTCTGAATTGAGCCTATCGTCCTGGCCGATATAAGTATCGTCCAAGCCGATCCGCTTATGACGGGTTCCTTAATGAGGATGCCCTAATTAGGGTTTATATTTTTGAATAAATCATCCAAGATGATATATATATCATCCCAGCCGATGTTACCAAAAATATAAATCTTTACGGAATAATAGAAAATCTTCCAAGTTACAAATCATCAGGAGCCACACCAAAAATACAATAGACTCAAGAATGGAAAAAAGATACAAACTGACTCAGACCTAGTCTACCCAATCTTGAGCTGATTTCAAATTGCAGTCTGATCGTGTGGACCTGAAATGTCAGTAGATAAGGCAGTCGTAGAGAAATAAGAGTGTTTGCTATCATCAAAATCATAAACCATGAAAACAGATCCGCAACAGATTTTAACTCGGTTAGTGGTTTATCTCTTAATAATAATAAATATTATTATCTTATTTCTAATAATATGAATACGAAATTGATCTTGGCCATTAAAGAAAGTACTAGGTTTATGCAAAGTCAGTTACCTATTATGTATCTTTGTATCCCGTTGTTTAAAGGAAGAAAGAATTCCTTCTTGTTTAATGATTTATTTACTTATGTGCAGAATAAGCTTCTTTCCTGGGATTCGAATTTGTTGAGTTTTGGGGGTAGGCTTATTCTTATTTGAAGTGTGCTTTGTTCTCTTCTTGTCTATTCTTTTCAAACTATGCTCACCACTAAATTGGTGTGTAATAGAATTGATATTATCCTTAACAAGTTCTTTTGGAAAGGTGCTTCTAGTAACACCAAAATTTTTTGGGCTTCGTGGAACAAATGTTGTGGGGTTTTAATGGAGGGTGGGCTTGGCTAAAAAAGCATGGGTGACCTTGCTAAGGCTGTTTCTTATAAGTTATGGTTTACTTTTCATGCCAAATTGTCCTTATGGGCTAAATTTATGTACTCTAAATATTGTGTGGGTAAGCACCCATCCATTTGTTCTTTTAATATTATTGATTCTAAAGTTTGGTAGAGGATGTGTAAGGTCAAGTGGGAAGTGGAGCCTCTTCTTTCTTGGGGCCTTAGTAGTGGAAATATTTTCTTCTGGCAGGATCAATGGCTTAATTCTTGCTCTATTGACACTCTTATTAATTCTTCCTCTACTTTTGCGGTTAAGGTTAGTTACTTTATCAATGATAACTATTGGGATTTGACAAGCTTGCTGATGTTCTTCTAGATTGTATTATTCAGAAAATTCTTACTCTTCCTATTAACTTTGACACTAATGATGTTCTTTTATGCAATCTGGCTAGTGATGGTTTGTTTAGATTAAAAGAAGCTTGGGATTATTTTAGAACTAGGAAAGAGGTGAATTCCATTTTTTCTATGGTTTGGCACAAAAGTATTCCCTCTACTATTTCTACTTTTATTTGGAGAATGCTTCTTATATTTCTTCCTACGGATGACAATTTGATTAAAAGGGGTTTCGTTCTTCTCTCTAAGTGCCAATGCTATTTTCATTTAAAATGTATGCATCATGTGCTTTTATCTGGGCCTATAGCAGTTAAAACTTGGTGTTGTTTTGATGATATTTTCAAATCTAATTTTTTTATTGTGAACTTGTCCACTAATAATCTTCTCAAGGATTGGTTTATGAATTCCAAAGGTTATAGAAGAAATGATACCTCCTCCCTTATTTTCTGGTATCTCTGATTGGAAAGAAATAACTCTTGATTCATTAGCATTAAAATGTACTCGTGCAGGATCATTAATAATATGAAAGATAAATTGATCAACTTGTGTTCTGTCAATTTAATTTCTTTAAAAGGTTTTAAAAATTGTTATCATGTTGCTTGTGATTTAGGTATCAGGCTTCAGATCTCTTTGCAGCCTACTTCTCCTCGTCTAGTTTTTTGGGTTAAATCAAAGGTTGGCTATTTCAAGCTGAATGTTAGTGTTGTGTATGAGAATAACAATTTGGGGTGTGGTGGTATCATCAAAGATGGCTATGGTTATCTTGTTTCTAGATTGGCATGGGGTGTTTCTTTTCTTGTCCTTTTGTTGGTTTGGTTTCTAGAGGAGTTTGGCTGTGTTTTTTTGGTTGATGTGATTCATTTTTGGCTTGTACTGTGGTGTTTTTGGGCGGAGAAATGATTTTAACCTTTGTGTTTTGAGAATCCTATTTGTTTCTCTCCTCCCCTTGGTTTGGGTTAGGCTATACTCAGTGGGCTTTAGTAGCCTTGATTCATATATTTTTTGGGTTTTGGTATTGCCTGGGCTGAGGGTGGGACTGTTTCTGCTCGTTCACCTATGGTTTGTGGATTAGTTTTCTATTGGTTTAAGGTTGGTGGGCCTTTTTAATTCCATTCTATTTTCTAGGAAGGTTATTATTTTGGGGAATTGTGTTTATGGGCTGGCATATTTTGTGTTGAAGGTGGGGGCTTTCTATTGTGGGAGGCTATTGCCTTGGATGGTGTTCTCTATTTTCTACTGGGTTGGTACCTACTGTGTGCTATGCCTGGGGCCTGGATGGAGCGGCATCAGGATTTAATCTATGATGGTTGCATTTTTAAGAATTACCTGAGCCCTTTTTTCCCGAGCACTGCTAGTATTACTGGTTTTTATTAACTTTTAGTGACTGATTTTTGGCCTCAGTGTTGGTTTGTTCTATTATTTTTTGGTGGTTTCTTCTCTATGTGTGGAGTATTGGGTGTTGGTTTTTTGGCTGTTGGGATTTCAGTGGTTGGGCCTTTTGGGTGTTATGTGGTGTTCCCTATTCTCTTGGTGTGATTGATACTGGTTGTTTCTTGATTGTTGATGGTTTGGGTTCGTTAGGTTATTTGAGTTGGATGGTATTTTATTCCATTGAGCTTAATCTGACTTATTTCTATTGGAGCTATAATGTTAGCTGGCTCGTAAGGTCTCCCTTTAACATGTGGCTGCTCATTGGAAGTTTTTGATGTCTTTGGATTCTTGAACGAAGTATTGTTATAATGAGAGATCCTTTCCTGTTGTTATGATTCCTTCGTGGTACTCTCTTCTTCATTTCTATTGCATTTTATTAGGCTCTTATTTCTATGATTTTTTCTTTGTTTTGCAAGATCATTTTTGTGCAGGTCATTGCCTCTCTCTTTTTTGGATCAGGAAGCTGGTGCTAAAAGTTCTTATCTGTTTCTTCTCTATTTTTTGGGTGCCCCTTCTTTTTCACCACAGATTATATCTAGATTACTGTGTATTTTTCCATAGTAGGGACATTGAGCTTATAGGATTTTTTTTTATTGAAGCTATTTTGAGCAGTAGTAAAGCTCGAGGTCAAATTAAGGACCTTGTAATTTTGAAATTTAATCAACGCGTAAACCCCTCTGTGGGTTTCCTCTAAAAAAAAAAAGAAATGTGTGCTTAAACTTATCATACATTATGATCCATATTAGACAAGACTATCGGTTCAAATTATAAAAAACTGTCGACAATCACAATTTAGCTCATTTTTTTATTTTTAATTTTATTTTAAATGTAGAGGACGATATTCATCATCCTAGATGATTTATGACAATCATGCCTAAATTGATCCACTGATTAGGAGACTAATTATGGTTAGATTGATCCATAATATTATACAGGATGATATACTTAGATCATATCGGATGATCTATTATATTTTGTAGGATGAAACCCTATCATCCAAGATAAAAACCATAGTTTTCTTTTAATCATCTAGGAGATCGTATTGAATGTCATGAGAGGGTTGCATGATGGTTTGTAGATCTCCCCCCATCGTCCCATGTCATATTGAACAATCAATATAGTATATTGAACTAATCATCCCATATGATCTTTGATGATAAGTTAAACATTAGGGATTCTTTTGAGGCTCTCTATTTAAGTTCTCTCATTGTCACATGATACAATCTTTGGATATAGAGGAGATCTAAGCGAGAGCTTAGAGAATGAAGAGGGAGAGCTTGGGAGAGAGAGATCCTTATGGCATGGGATGATGGGTGGAGGTTTAAGTCTTTAATAAACTTTGCTGGAATAGATTACCTAACTCACTAAATACTATGTTTAAGGTCAAGTACATGTTACAAACATCTAAGTATAAACTATACACTTTTCAATATGTATAATAATGTTACACAACTATATGTTTATACACAAGATGCAAGTATAATGCTGTTATATACTTATAATGTTAATACACAAAATAAAATTGTATAAGGCATTATGTGTACACTATAAGGCATGAATAACAGCTATAACATGTACATGTTCATATGCACAAGCCTTTTAGGATTCAATTATAACTATGTACATGTTTTTGTGGAGATTTAAGTCTTTAATACAATATTGAGATAACAAAATAAATCAATTATGTGGAGATTTAAGTCTTTAATAACTTGGGCATATAGTTTAGGGATCAATCCACAAAGAGTGCATTCAACGAAAGTTAATAATTCAATAAATAGCAATTGTGTACATTGTGTATAACCCAAAGAAGATTGTACATGATATGTACAACTGGATAAATAACAGCGCTTATGTTATAACTGAAAAAATACACACAATGTACAAACATTATACACACTATATACAAGAGTTATACATATGTACAAGTTTATAGAAGCATATACATGCTATATACAAGTTTATACAAGTATTATACATGCATTGTATAAGTTTGTACATGCTATGTACTAGCATTATACAAACTATTTAATACTTTTATAAACATCTATATAGTGTGTATGAATTTTATCACTATAATGCTTCTATAAACTTGTATATAGTGTTTATATTTTGTACATTGAGAAATTAAAGGATCTCTCTCTCCCAAGCTCTCCCATATTTTTTTTTTTTTTGAAAGAAAGCAATAGCTTATGAATTAATAAAAAAAGAAAGCAATTACAAACTAGATTCCTCCTTCAAAATTTTAAAGAATGAAGGAGGAATCTTATTCTCTAAACAATCCATGCACTCAAAGCTACTAAAAAGAGCATAGTTAGCACATAGGTTTGCTAACTTATTGTATTCTCTATTAATACAATTAAATAAGACAAAGTTGAAACTAGTAAGAAATTCCATACCATCATCCTTGAACCTCCCTGTTTTCCAAGCATTTTTGAAATAGGAAATGATATTTGAATTGTCTCCTTCTATGATAATACCCTTATATTTGAACATCCAATCCTTTATCACCTCCTTTAGAGATTGTATAGCAAGCATCTCCAATTGAGCTATATCCCAATGTTGAAGTGTCTGTCCATAAGCAAACAATAGTCTTCCTTTGCTATCTCGAAAAACTGCAGCTATTCCAGCTTTGTGTTAAGAAAGAAGTGAAGCATCAACATTAACCTTTAGCCAATTGGGTGGAGGAGGATGCCAAGATTTTGACAGTCTTAACGACTGATTAACATCCCAAAAGCCCAAATTAAATTAACTAAAATTAAGGGAAATTACAGATTGGCAAATAGCATTAGAAGCTATATAACTTGAATTGCTTTCAACACCATCATGAATTAACTTGTTTCTACTTTTCCAAGCTAGAAACACTGTGTTGCAAAACATCCCTTTCTTCTTAGTGTTGGATTCAATCCAATTAATAATACGCTCCTTTGTATCAAACATAGGAATATAGAATCCCCAATTGTGTAAAATATGGAATATTTCCCTTAATTTCCTGCATTTGCAAATAATATGTTCTACATCTTCTATAGCATCACATCCTCTTAGACAATTAGGATTTTGTATTAATCTTTTATAACACAGAAATTGGAAAGATGGTAATGCTTCTCTATTCATTCTCCACCTGAAAACCTCCACCCGAGAGTTCAATTTAGCTTTTCTGATCCATTTCCAACTGAAATCCTCTTCCATTTGTAAAGCTTCATATTTGGTAATTAATCCTGATATAGTCATTCCAGAATTTTGTTTTGTCAATTCCATATAATCTTCATTACTATCCTTCTTTATTTCAATTTGATTGATCAAGTTGATAAGTTCTGTGCCAAAATATTTGCTTAGTTCTTGATCATTCCAATGAAAATCCTGAATGAATTTGTTTACCCGAACAGAATTGATATCATACGGAACAACAAATGTTGGCCATTTGTTAATGCAATTGTCCATTATCCAAGTATCTTCAAAAGCATCTACTGAATCTCCATTAGCTATTCTCCATCTTATAATTGGTTTGAGCTTTTTTAATCCTTCTCTCAACAATTTAAAAGCTGTAGATAAACAGCCACCGGAATAGCCTTTATCAAAAATTTCACCGTATTTTGAGGCCATGACTTTGTGTAACAAGGAATGTTTAACATTTACGAATCTCCAAGCTAATCTAACTCTTAAAGCAGGAGTTTTGGATGTGTTGGAATGTAAACCACGTCCTCCAAGATCAATTGGTTTGCATCAATCTGTCCAGCTCACATAATGCATTCCCCTGTTTCCATTTGTTTTGTTCCATATAAATTTTTTACAGATTTTATCCAGTTCTTCTAGCTGCATTTTGGGTATTAAAGAGTGAGTTGCATGGTACATTGGAAGAGCTAGTAAAATAGATTTTGCCAAAGTAATCTTCCCTGGAAGAGATAAGTTTTTGCTACCCCATTGATTGTGTTTCTTCATGGCATTATCAATGATAAATTGGAAATCATCTCTTTTAAGTCTTCTCAAAGTCATCTTCAAACCAAGATATTTGAATTCCTTCACCTGTTTGAAACCCATGATTGTATAAATGCCTCTTTTATATCTTCTCTTCACATATTTCCCAAATAAACACATAGATTTCTCATAGTTTATTTTCTGTCCTGTCCATTCACAGAAATTGTGAAGAATTTGCTTCACTTCCAACACTTCTTTTCTAATAGCTTTAGAAAATATGACCACATCATTAGCATATAACAAATGATAAATTCTAGGTCCTTCCGAATTTACCTTTATTCCACAAGAGCTTTGATGAAAAGCATTGGATAGAAGTTGAGAACAAAGAATAAAAAGGATTGGGGATAATGGACATCCTTGCCGAAAACCCGCTTCTAGCATGAATCCAATTTGAGAAATTGTCATTGATGATAATAGAGAACTTGGGATCTACTACACATTCCAAGATTAATTTAGAAAATATGAGAGGAAATTTAAATACTCCAATACCTTATTTAGAGAAGACCAGGCCATGGAGTCATAAGCTTGCTCCATATAAACTTTGAAAGAGACTAGGCCTTTTGATGATTTAGATACCTGAAGCTTATGAATAGCTTCATGAGCCACAATGATATGATTGGATAGAGATCTCCCCTTGATGAATGTCATTTGCTCCATAGAAATGAGTTTAGGAATGACACAATTCACTCTATTCAATAGTATCCTTGCTACCACTTTGTAAACCGTGTTGCATAGACTTATAGGTCTATAATTGGAAGGAATAACGGGATTGTAAATATTTGGAATAAGAACAATCAACGTTTCTTTCCAAGCCTTATCAAGCTCTCCATATCTAAAAAAGAATTTTATAGCTTTACAAAAGTCTTCTTTTATAATATCCCAATATGCTTTAACAAAAGTATGAGATATTCCATCTTTGCCCGGAGAAGTGTTCCCTTCTAGCTGTTGCACAACTTCTTCTATTTCTTCCATGGATAATTCAATTTCCAGATGATTTCTTTCTGTAGAATTTAAGGAATTATTGATTGATGGCCAACCTTCTAAGTTGCTTCCTCTAGGTTCCCAATTTTTTTGAAAGAAACGATAAAAGACTTCCTCCATTTGTAATTGATCTTCTATAATTGTTCCATCTTCATCTTTGACTTTGATTATTTTGTTAGCATTCCTTCTTCCACTAGCCTAAGAATGGAAGAAATTAGAATTTCCATCTCCTTCACTTAACCAATTAACTTTGGCCCTTTGTTTCCACCACATGTTAAGCCTTGCCATAGTAGCATTAAGTTCCATCACCTTTGCTCTGAGATTCCATTTTTCTTGCTCCGAAAGACTCCCTAAAGAAGTTTCTATGCTTTGCATCTCTGTGATTTCTTGGATAAGGACTTCTTTCAAATTATTCAGCTCTTTATGTTTTGCCTTGCTCCAATAGAATAATGATTTAAGAGACCTTTTAAATTTTTTGTTGGGAACTTGAGATAAGCTTCCTTGATAGTTCTTGCTCCATTCCTTCCTTACTATCCCATACGAAGCATGATAAGAAGCCCAACAATTTTCAAATTTGATCATCTTTCTAGGATTAGAATTCAAATTTTTGAATTGTAAAAGGATTGGACAATGATCCGAGGCAATTCTAGCCAAATGCCTTTCTATCAAATGAAATGGAGAATTCAAAGCCATAGAATTTACAAAACATCTATCCAATCTTTCAAGGATCCTAGCACTTCCAACTTTATTATTACACCATGTAAATTTAGGACCAATGTACCCAATTTCATGTAGATCATTGTTGAGCAAACATTCCTCCATCTCCCTAGATCCTTGAGAAAAGATGAATTTTCTACCACCCAATTTGTCTTCTTTACTCAATAAACAATTGAAATCTACACCAATTCCCATTAGAAAATCACTCTTGTAATGCTTATCTAACATATTCCATAATTTCCTTGTTTTTTGTACTTCCGTACTCCCATAGATAGTAGCTACCTTACACTTTTCATTATTATTAACTATCAAATCTCCAATCACCATTTGAGAGGAAAAATCTTCCACCGTGAACAAAGTTCTATCAGAATTCTATAAAAGTATAATACCACCGGAAAGCCCATTGGATGGGACATAAAAATAATCCCAATTACTCCCAATCATGTCATCAACCATACTTCTATCAATTTCAGTTAGTTTAGTTTCAGCTAAACCAATAAAACAAATTCCATTACTCTTTACAATTTCTTTAAGATATAAGGAAGCATTCCTTTTCCTTGCTCCCCTACAATTCCAAAAAGCAATTGTAAACATTAAAAAAGATTGTGAGGATTACTCCCCAAAGTACCTTTCCCTTCTAGCTCCAATCTACGGCTTCTAGTAGAAGAGTTGATTGGTCCCAATTCCTTATGTTGTTTTGATCTTTTTTTCTTGATTTGGACAGCAGAATCCACATTCACATTCACATTGTTCTCAGCTTCTCCTTTTTTTGTTGACACAGAAACAGCTCCTTCCAATTCTGAGTTGATGGTATCTTTCTCTAGCTCTTTGATAACTTCAGCTTTAGCTTTACCTCCGTTCAAGACTTTTTATGTAGTTATTTGATGTATTTCTCCTTCTTCTATATCACCTAGTGCTTGAAAACTGTTGTATTCAACAACAGTTCCAGTAATTTCTTTTGTAACACCTTATATAGTAGTTTTTTCAGAACAATTTTGATTCTCCATTCTCTGGTTGTCTTCAGCTTTTTCTTCCTGTGCTTTATTTCAAATGGCCACATACTGTTTTGGTATTACTGCTTTCCTCCTCTTGTCATTTGTAGTTGTTTCTTCATTATTCCAGGTCTTATTGACAAATTTCCATCCATAGTTCACTATCATCCAAGGACCATATTCATCATTCTCAACAGGTGTTATTCCATCCTCTTTATTCTTCTCCACATTGTTTTTAGGATACTCTTTTTCTTATTGAATTGCTGGCTGTACATTCATCAATCTGTTATTAGGAAAGAAATTTTTTAGGTGGCCAATCTTCCCACAATCAAAGCAAAGATTGGGAAGTCTTTCATACTCTATTTTCTGAAAAATTTTGTTTTCTTCTCCTTCTACCCAAACTCCTGTAGGAAGCTTGGCATCAAGGTCAATACGGATACACACACGTCCAAATTCCCTTCTTGACCATTGGAACATGTTACCATCTATAAGATAAGGTTTCCCCACCATGGATGCTATACGACATATATTTACTTCATCCCTACAAAAGAGTGGTAAATTTGGTAATCTAATCCATATAGGAGCTGATAGACCTTTTAGAGAATTAGGATCAAACCTTTGAGGCCATCTATCCATCCCAACTATATTGCCATTGACAAACCAAGGCCCATTGGTTAGAACTGCTTCCATGTGTTCTTCTTCAAAAAAAGAGCATAATATCCATCCTTTTCCCAAAACAGTAATATGAAATTTGCCATATTGTTCCCATTGCTTCCTCAATTCAAAGCTAATTGAAGAAAGTGAGGCTTCTCCTCCAAAGAATTTAACTACCAGAGATTTATTCAGCTTTTTAGAATTTTCAGCAGCTTTATCCACTTGCAGTTTCACTGTTCTACCATCATTAGCTATGCAGCAAACATAGTCCAATTCTGATACATTAATGTTTTTGCTTTTAGACCATACATTTTGAACAGATCCAGAATTATATCTCTTGGACATTTTTTCAGTAACCTCTTGGCATGTTGCAAGTTCTCCAGCAGGACAATCTCGGACTTCATCCAGATCTATTTTCATTTTAATCACCTCATTTATTTTACCTTCATTCTTTTCGTATTGTTCAGATACAATAGATTCCACAGGATCCCTTATCATTTCATTTAATTTACCTTTGTCTTCATTCAACAAACCTTCTTCCTTGCGGTTGTTCTCTGATATGGTTCTGGTCACCATAGAGTTATTCTTCTCATTAATCAGTTTGAACGGCCATTCCGTCTTCTCCATATTGTCCTCCATGATTTTACCTTTTCCTTTTCCAGGTACTTCTAGAACTTGTTTTTTCATTGTTTTCCCTCCTTCATTAATGGTTAATGGTTTGTTTCCTATTGAAGCAGTTTTTAACCCATAAAAAATCAGCGATCTATCATCTCCAAATGCAGGTGGTGACGATGATACGTCTCGAGCTCCACCAAAGATCGAACGTCCTTTTGAACGACGTTCCTCCATCCCGCCGACGGCCGGTGATGGCCGACAACCATTTGCCGTCATAATCCGATGACGACGTCGCGAAAAAAGATTTTCAAAATAACATAATTTTGAAATCTCAGAGTCTCTCTCTCTACTTTCTCTCTCTAAACATTTCTCAATTCCAAACTTATTTGTTGGGGAAGCTCTCCCATATTAATATTAATAACATTTCCTAAAATAACAAAGAAAGCACATAATGTGTATAATAGTCTATTGTATATTCTTTTAGCTATGAACTCCTCTACCATAGTTACTAACTTTATTCAAGATAAGTTAATAACCCATTGTGTATAATACTTATACTGATTTGTTTGCACTATTATGTGTCCATCTAGGTTGGTTTTATTTAAGTTGCTTCTTTAGTTCCTTAGTGGCTCTAGGGAGATATTCATCGGCATTAGATCAAGGTACACTTCCTACTTCAATAGGGAATAAAAGGATTCCCAAATTCTCAGCCCTCACTAGGTGGGTGAAAATGGATTTCCAAGTTCTCTACCTACTCTAGGAGTAATTAAAAGGATTCAAGATTATCTGCCTTACTGAGTCAGTGAAAAGATTTTATAGGGCGTCTCTGCCATATTGTGGGAGCAAAATGATAGTCACTTATGTTTAGTGCAATACTTGGAAAGGGAGTCTCCAAGGAATGGACGTAGGTCAAGTTGATCGAAACCTAAATTATTTTGTGATTTGTTATGTGGTCAAAATCATAAATCTATGTTATTGTAAAATTAGTTTTACTTCCACATAAATCGTTTAGCCATATATAGCCAACTGATGTACATATATAGTATGTATAAACTTGTACTAGCACTATGCACACTATGTACAAGAATTATACACACTATGTACAAGTCTTAGAACATAGTGTGCAAACATTATACATACTATGTTATAAATTTGTACACACTACGTACAACCATTATACACACTACATTCAAGCATTATACACACTATGTACAAGCATTATACACACTATGTGTAAGTTTATTGCATGTGTATAAATTTATGTGCTAAACATATAAAGTGGGTGACATATGTTATAGCAGTGAAATTACATATAAGTTAATCGCCACCTTCTTAGGATCACATATAGCCATGCTATGTACAAGTATATACACCACTATTTTGTTTAAGCATATAGACGATTTATACACCAAATACAATGTACTTATAGTCTTATTATACATCATATGAATGGGTCTAATTGAAATTACATAATTAGGAAACTTATAACAACTTAAGTTATTTTTGTACACTTATAAATTCATATTGCCATAGTACAAGTTATAATACATGATGATAATACATGATGCTTTCTATAGAAAGAGTTCTAGTACCTTGTATATATAATTTTGACAATAAGGCTATGTACAAGTTTATACATGCTATGTACAAGTATTATACATACATAAGTTGGACTCAACTCACCTTATACATATGATTTATTTTAAACTTGTACAAATCAAGCATTGTACACACTATGTACATGTTTATACTATAAGCTTGAATGCGGTACATATACTATCAATATCTCAGAGTGATACAGTACAACTATAGTTATAATTAGCTTACAACTATGAGTATATAAGCTTTATACCCGTATGTACAAACTATTATACTGCTTGTACATAGTGTGAATAAACTTGTCATTATAGTGAGAAAATGCACTTACTTAGTTCCTTATGGCTCATCGCAAAAAAGATACAGTTTGTCGTAAATGTTTGTCATATGAACATTATACAGCATATACACTATATATATAGCTCTAGCCTTTACACAACTTATAATAAGATTACAACAGTACATAAGCCACATGTACTTTAATATAAAAGCAGTATAAAATACAACATAATTTTATAAGTACAACTATGTGTAAGTTCAACTTGTACATTATGGCTCTAACATAGTGTAAATGAATGGTAGCATATGACTTGGATTTATCAATACATAACTTTATAGTATATCACTAATAGTTAGTGAGTATTCTATTATCTATATGCATAGTAGATTTATAAACTCATTAACTATAGCTGAGAACATATTATACAATAAGCATATACAATTCTAACAATGTTATTCTTGATGAAGCCGCTAAATGTAAGTACCTTATCCAATGATAATACATTATTATGGGATTGTATACACTTAAACTTAAGCTTTCTTATACACTTAAATAAGTGTTTACAACCAGTGCTTTACAGGTATACTTCTACATATATGTTTTTTATAAACTACCGTAGTATAATGTTGCTATAATAATGGATAAGTTAGGTGTAAACATAAATTAAAATATTTGTCTATGTAATAGTAACACGTTATGTAGTATTTTGAAACATCACAAAATTGAATTAACCTTTTCTAATATCCAAAGCTCAACTACTATATGTCATACACACTTTGTATAAACATAGTCTATAAAATAATTTTGCAAGCTAATAAAATACAAAGCTAAGTGCTACACCCACTATACAAGTATTACTCATAACAAATCTTATTATTGATGTTATAATGCACCAACCACTCTATATACCACAAGCTTCTATAAACTTATTCCATAAAGATTTATACTATGTACAAAATGACAACAGTAATTGCATTATTCCAATTTACAAGATATGTAGCACTAGAGCACAAAGCATCAAACTTGATATTAAAACTTATACATATATATACAAA
The DNA here is from genome assembly GCF_001605985.2 of Dendrobium catenatum. Taxonomy (NCBI): domain Eukaryota; kingdom Viridiplantae; phylum Streptophyta; class Magnoliopsida; order Asparagales; family Orchidaceae; genus Dendrobium; species Dendrobium catenatum. Next base: position 9,941,074 of record NW_021319178.1, on the reverse strand, counting down.
CTTCAAAGAGAATTCAAAATTTAATTTATAATTATTGTACATTATACAGAATAACAATTTTGGGATTTAGCATTATGAATTTTCTTAAAAATTTGTTTCATCTTTCAATTTGATGCTTCTAGTGCTACACCCATTACTGAGATGAGAAAACATACAATTTTAAAATTATTAAAATTTTTGAAATAAATATTTGGAGGCAATCCAATATAAGATATATTAAAGTTATTTTCATAACAAAATTAAAGCTAACCACTCTATTTCTTTTGAAATCTTATTTTTTACTTTAATATCAAATCAGAATTTAACAAGTTAAAAATTAATTCCTCATACTCATGAGATCAAAAGATATTATGAAAGCACAATTAAATAATATCTTTAAACATCCTTTAGCTAATTTAAAGGTAATTGATGGACAAAAGAATATAACAATAAATATGATTTGTTATGGTTTGGCCTATTAGCCAACATCCACTCCTTATGTTGAATATATGACAATTTCACTACCTTTTTCATTAGACTTCAAGAAAGGTAAAGAAGACTCACTTCTTCATGAATATTAGAGAAAATCATACATCTCTTTTCCTCTTTCACAAGCTTGTGAAACTAGTCACACCAGCTATATTTGGTAGTATATAAAAAAAAAACTCTATTAGATCAAAAAGTTTTTTTACACAAAACAGAAATAGCTATTAATTTAAAGTTTTAGAATCAAACTACTTGAATGGATATGATTTTATGAAATCAATAAATGATGCATACTCTAAAGAATAAAATGTTGGGTGGTAAAAATCTCTCAAAAGAAAGTAGAATTTTTAATGAACTCTTTTTATGCTAGGTACTCAATTTCACAATAGCCTCTATATCAAAATATTATGTCTTAGAATATTAAATAAATTATCTTTATAAAGTGGGCTCATTAAAAAAATGTTATTTCTTTCAATTTTGTTCCTGGTTATAAAGTCCAACCAAAGATTATATTGTATGGTTTGTATAGTAGCCCAATTTTTAGGAAAACATATATATTTTTGGTAGGACTATAGCATAGAAATCATACTTTACAATATTTAATAGTTTTTATATTTAAGTCACTATTAGATTCAGTTCTTTTAATTTTGTAAATTATTTACAATTTCGTATAGTATGAATAGTTCCATTTTGAATTCTTCACATAAACTTTACATCAGTCATATAGTACTTGAATATACATGACTTAAATATAAAAGTGCATGTATTTCATTCTTCAATGTTTTTCTATATTTTTTTAATGGCTTTATATTCTTGAAGGATGTCTCTTATTTGAGCTTATTCTTAGTGCAACATCTTTAGCTTTTTATTGTTATCAAAAGTGCATGTCTGAGGTTAGATTAATCTTTGTCTAATATATCCATAGAATGCTAGTGTAAATAGTAATCTTACACATACAAACTCATTAGCCGAGAATCAACACAACCAATAAAGTTTGTAACCATTAAAACCTCGATAAGCTAAAAGGCTCATGTGGTTTAAAAGTCTGGAATGAAAAATATGACCATTTTGTATAACTTTCATTTTATCTCTCCAATTATAATTTTAGTGGAGTGTATTTTTAAACTCTCTCTTACTTATACATAGAGTTTTATTGACCTCATTTCTGAATATGGTTAACTAAACCATGTTTAAATTTAGTTCAATTACAACAAAAATTACATCCAAATTAAATTCAAATCATCTCAAGTGATAGTCACCATGGACTATCATATGACCCCTCATACTATTTTTTTTTTCCAATAACTTAAATGGTTGACAATAATATAAGTAAACAAAACTTTATCAACAAAATTCAAAACCAAGACAAAACAAAAAATTTCAAATAAAAATTTGGGCTAAAACCCTTCGTCCCATAACCTATTTTATGTGAAATTTTATCCTCCTCAAAGCCATTTCAAGCGACCATGGATTCATGATTTATCTTTTGTATGCTTTAGAAATGTCCCTAGGGTCAACCCACTAAATTGGAGAGCAATTAAAGGTTCTTAAACCCAAAAACGAAATCAATATCCAAAGGTTACAAAATATTCAAATATTCATAGCCCATGCCACTAGACTTTTCATCATGTATAAAATTTCCTTCAGTACCTCCCCAAAACCCTTGAAGATGTTCATGATCATTTCCATGACATATTAAACTAAAATTAATCCTTAAGTGGACCCTAGTTATCCATGGTTTATCCTAAAACCAGTTAAACCCTAGAACCCTAAAACTACTACTAAAACAAACTTTTCCTATGTGTGAACATGGATCATTCAAACCAAAGATTGAGACTTCCCCAAAGCATTACTAATAACATTTGGGATGAATTCAATCTAAACTCAAGTATTAGTCAAGCTTGGCTGACCAAATCAACCATGATAGATCATAGGGGACCTCCTTCTGCCCTAAACATGTATTTCAAACCTAATGACCTCCCTATTACATGGGACCACTTCCACTGGGATCAAATTGTTAATTTGAACTTTCTAGACCCATTTACTTGACAAAGTCAAGAAAATTTTACCAACCAACCCCACACATAAGTCCAATCAAAATATTATGCTTTAGGCATCATAAAGCTAATTTGAACCCTTTGGATAACCCATTAGGTCCTTCAAAATCATTCTCAGATGACTATACAATTGTTTATAATTGGGCTAGCCATATGGCTCAACCGAAGTGTTCAAGAGATGTTTCCCTTTAACCATTTCATAAACCAAATCAAGTTAACCCAAACTAATGCTTGAGCTAGGCTTCCTATGTCCCATTGTACACATCGTGGGTGGCCAAACCTTAGGTCCATTTGAGTTTCTTAGGATATCCTAAAGTGTCTAGGAATTAGGCTATCTTAAAGTGTCTATAATTACTTTGGGCTGAACTAATTTCTATCCTAGACCGTACCAAGAAAAAATTGACACTTGTATTTGATAGCCTTATGTCCCATGCACCTGCCATGGTCAACCTACTACTTTAGTTCTCTTGGGCTATGGTTTAGGCTAGCGCAAATTTCTTTGGAATAAGCATCTTGAGCAAATTTTTCTGAATGGCCTTGAACATACCAAATTGGGCCTTACAGTGTACTTAAGTTCCTTCCAGGTGCCTTTCTGCATCATCTCCCCATAGGTGGTAGCAAGAGTTGGTTCTAAAAGTTAAAATGACCCCTTAGTGGACCCCTCATCATGTGATATAAATATGGCCTCCCACTACTTGAGCAAACAACCATTTTGTTTAGTGGACATCCTCTAATGTTACCAACCTCCTGGAAGCTATATCTGGAGATTCCTTGATTAAAATAAATCATTAAAATCCATTGGAGAGGGATTAATATGGTAAACTCTAAAAGTGCTCAGATGACACTAGAAAGGGCTCTTATACCACTTGAAAGTTCGTTAGGGATGTTAAGCCCTTATGAACTGGCCCAAGGCTAATAATGAGATAGAGAGGTGAATCAGTATTTAAAACAAAACTCAAACTTAAATCCAAAAAACAAGATTCACCACAATCAAAACCAACGATGCGGAAATTAAAAGTGCGGAAGTAATAAAGAAAGAATACACCGAATTTATAGTGGTTCGGTCAAACCTTGACCTACGTCCACTCCTTTGAGGCACCCTCCAAGTATTGCACTAAAACAAGTGTCTCTCCTTTAGCCCCCACAGCTAGGCGGAGAAGCCCTTACAAAATCACTTCCACCTTTCCCGGTGCGGTGGAGTAGCCGGGTCCTTTGACACCAAAGAGATCTTCTTCTTTGGTGAACTTAACTCGAGACAAGCCTTGAATCCAATGGTATTAAGGTGAAGGCCTGCCAGAGAAACCGTGTGGAATCCCCCTCCACACTCCCTTCAGTCCCCCCTCACAGGATCTTCTCCCTCTCTCAAACTTCACCCGTTCCTCACTCCCTTTCAAGCTTTCTCTTCAAGTTTGTTCATATCATCCATGACGATAATATATCATCCTGAACGATCATAACAAGTCGTGGAATATCATCCTGAACATCGCCCTGAAAAAAAGTTATCCGGTGTCGAATCATCCAGCACATCGGCCAGGATGATTTGGCGATCGTCCAGGCCGATTAGATCATGAAATCAAGTCATAATTGCTTTCCTTAAATTCTAGAGAAATTTTGGAAAATTTGACCTGGATCGTCCTGGATGATATTTTATAGTCCTGGATGATCCACCTGGACGATGTCCAAAAATAGGTTATTTCTAATTAGATCTGGCGGTAGATTCTTTCTGAATTGAGCCTATCATCCTAGCCGATAATTAAGCCTATCATCCTAGACGATACAAAATCGTCCAGCACGATGTGTTTTGCATAATGACGGTTGCTTTAATGAGGATGCCCTAATTAAGATTTCTGCTTTTGGACAGATCATCCCGGATGATATAAATATCGTCCCGGAATAGAAAACTTTAGGGAGAAATATAAAATCTTCCAAGTTATAGAACATCAGGAGCCACACCAAATACAATAGACTCAAGAAAGAAAAAAGTGTACAAACTAACTCAGACCTAGTCTACCCAATCTTGAGCTGGTTTCAAATTGCAGTCTGATCGTGTGGACCTGAAAAGTTAGTAAATAAGGCCATCGTAGAGAAATAAGAGTGTTTGTTATCATCAAAATCATAAACCATGAAAACAGATCCGCAACAATCTCCCCCTTTTTGATTATGGCAAACAATTCAATTTGAATTTGCAAAAATAAATATTTTCTCCTAATCTCCCCCTCATAAGAATAACACTTTAAAAAATAGGGGAGATAAAAATATTTTTGTTGTTTTAAAAATTTTGAAAAGAAAAAAAAAGATATAAATTCAACAGTACATTCTCCCCCTCTGACATTATCAAAAAGAGAGGAGGCACAAACAAAAAACAACACGAACAAAAGACAAAAATGTTCCGTGATCTAGTGAAAAAACTAATATTCTTAAAATGAAAAAGTTACCTCTTGGTTTTAATAAAAAACTTAGTAGAATTGGATTGACAACACATAACCCAGAAAAGGTTAGTAATTAATAATTTGATAATCCAAACTCTAGTTCT
>NW_021319178.1:9804092-9935523 GCF_001605985.2 Dendrobium catenatum | reverse complement strand
CGAAAGGCTTTTAATCATTATCTCTCTCCTGGTTCCGATGCTTCAGAAACCAAATCTGCCCATGAAATTTTTGCCTTCATTATTTCCCAGTTTAAATTTTTCTTCACCTTTCCCTTTCTTTCATAGGAGAAGAATTCTTAAATTAGGGCACTGATTTTTCATAGTCTCAGGCTTCTACATCGAAAGCAAATAACGTCAGAAGAAGAATATGGACATCCTTACAACTTTTACCTCTTTTCCACTTTTAACTTATGCTTTGATGAGCTTTGTGATTTGCTTGTCAAGTTATTGCATTCGTCACCAACTAAAACTATCTTCTTCGATATCTTCACATTTTTAGAACAATCTTTCACCTACATCCAAAAGTCTTTGACCCAAACCTTGCTCGTAGGCAATGGGTGAGCCAATTAATTATTCAATAGAATAATCATTCAAATCTTTTGATTCATAAATAGCAACTACTTTGCATTAACTTATCCAAGTAGACAAACGAAAGAATTTTGTTAACTTTTCAAAATTTGAAAATTCTTTTCCTAAAGCATGCATGAAGTTTACAATTTGAATGAATCTGGTATACATGTCTAAGGTCGGTTTCATAAGGTTTTCATGGAAAATAATTCAAAATCATGCATTAAACAAATTCAATTGGATTACTTGATTTCTTCGTGCCTTCGTATAATGGTATGTAGTTTATCCCAACTTCCTTACAGTAGTGAAGTGGATATTAACATGAAATCTTTAGATTTAAAACACAGAAAAAGCATTTTAAAAGATTTTTGCATCAGTTGAGCATTCAGTTGTTCTTCCTATTCCATTATTGAAAGGAATATCAATTTTAACCCATTAATAATACGTGACGTTGATGAATAAACCAGTTAAAAATCATATGCCACATGCGAAAACATCGATTGCAAGAAAATAGAAATGCGAGTTTTCCAAAAATAAAATGACATATTTTCAAATAATGGAGGTCTGGTGATTGAATAACCTTCTGCAACATTACGATTAGCCATGGATCAAAAATCCAAAACCTTTTAAAAACTTATTTTATGAATCCTGCTCTGATACCAATTAAAAGTGCTCAGATGACACTAGAAAGTGCTCTGATACCACTTGAATGTTCGTTAGGGATGTTAAGCCCTTATGAACTGGCCCAAGGCTAATAATGAGATAGAGAGGTGAATCAGTATTTAAAACAAACTCAAACTTAAATCTAAAAACAAGATTCACCACAATCAAAAACCAATGATGCAAAAAATTAAAAAGTGCGGAAGTAATAAAAAAAGAACACGAACCGAATTTATAGATGTTCGGTCAAAACCTTGACCTACATCCACTCCTTCTTGGAGGCACCCTCAAAGTTTTACACTAAAACAAGTGTCTCTCCTTTAGCCCCAACAGCTAGGCGGAGAAGCCCTTACAAAATCACTTCCACCATCCCCGATGCGGCGGAGTCGTCGGGTCCTTTGACACCAAAGAGATCTTCTTCTTTGGTGAACTTACCTCAAGACAAGCCTTGAATCTGATGGTATTAAGGTGCAAGCATGTCGGAGCAACCGTGTGGAATCCCCCTCCACACTCCCTTGAGTCCCCCCTCACAGGATCTTCTCCCTCTCTCAGACTTCACCCGTTCCACACTCCCTTTCAAGCTTTCTCTTCAAGTTTTCCCCACAACAACGAAGCTACAATGGCTGCCAAAGATGCTTACAAAGTGTCACGTCATAGCTTAAATAAAATATCTCAAAATAAGCTCATTAATGCAAGATGCCGACATTATCGTCTAGGACAATATTAATAACATCCTGTACGATCAAAGCAATTTAAGCCCAATCAGCCAGGACGATTTGAGACGATCAGAAGAAGTTTGTTCATATCATCTAGGATGATAATATATCATCCTGGATGATCAGAACAAGTTGTGGAATATCGTCTTGAACATCACCCTGAAAAATAGCTATACAGTGTCCAATCGTCCAGCACATCGGCCAGGACGATTTGGCGATCGTATAGGCCGATTTGATCATGAAATCAAGTCATAATTGCTTTCCTTAAATTCCAGAGAAATTTTGGAAAAATTGACCTGGATCATCCTAGATGATATTTCATAGTCCTTGACGATCCACCTGGACGACGTCCAAAAAATAGGTTATTTCTAATTAGATCTGGCGGCAGATTCTTTCTGAATTTAGCCTATCGTCCTAGCCGATACAAAATCATCCAGGACGATGTGTTTTTCATAATGACGGCTGCTTTAATGAGAAAGCCCTAATTAGGGTTTTTGCTTTTGCACAGATCGTTCCGGACGATGTTACCAAAAATAAAAATCTTTAGGGAGCAATAGAAAATCTTCCAAGTTATAAAATATCAGGAGCCACACCAAATACAATAGACTCAAGAAAGGAAAATGTGTACAAACTGACTAAGACCTAGTTTATGAACTTTTATTTGGTCCGGTGTAAGGATGCAGAGGAACATTCGGTCGTAGGAAAAATCCCGCCTATACCGAGGTGTACCAAGTTTTTTGGAAAAACTCGGTACACCTCGGTATAGGCAGGATTTTGCCTACGACCGAATGTTCCTCTGCATCCAGTTGGAGGACGTAATAATTGTTCCCTAGTCTACCCAATCTTGAGCTGGTTCCAAATTACAGTCTGATTATGTGGACCTAAAATGTTTGTAAATAAGACCGTCATAGAGAAATAAGAGTGTTTGCTATCATCAAAATCATAAACCATGAAAACAGATCCGCAACAAACTCACCTAGACCCTAACATTCCCTCCACTCATTTTCAAAAGCATTCCTAAAACTGCACAATGCTTTCCAAAGTTCCCCAAGCTTTCTTCTACCCCCCACTTATAATTTTGTGCAAATTCTAATGAATTCCTTTGCTCGAGCCCAAATTCCACTGCTCCTCTAGTTAGGATTCCATGAGAATAAATATTCCGTGCCATCAATCAAATGTTCCTAAACTCAGGCTTATATATTTGGAGCTTTCCCTATAGTAAAAGCCCAAACCAAAGCTTCATATCAATTCACTCAAGTCAAATGTGAAGTGAAACTTCAAACAATTAATTTCTAACTAACGGATTGAAGATTCATAATCCCCTGATGTTGTCTATGAAATTTCATGTTATTTTGCCAGTAGAATGTCTTAGATCACTAAAAAAAATCCTAATATAAGAGAACCTGTAAGGGAGGTGGAATATGAAATCATAGTTATTTTTCTTGATGAACAGATCTTATTTAATACCATAGTCTCATAGTGCATTAAATCAAGCTGTTTCATTTTAGATCGAATGGCTATGATTAATTCTCCATTATTATCATTTGCTCCAATGATTGGTTGACCAATCGTGTGATGCCAAATTTCAAGTGTGGCTGATATTTTAACTGGTTTTAAATAGATAAAAAATTATCCTAAATTAAAAAAAAAATCATATCTCTTTATAAATTAGAACAAATAGGGTATTCTTAGGCCCATTGGAAAGGTCTAGAGTACACTTATGAAAGTCCTTTGGTTTTAATTCCTCATGAAATTAAGCATATTTTAGAACTACTCCTAGGAGTATTTCGACAAATATTTCCTTTGATTAACTAATTAGAGCTTATAACTTTCAAGATTTATTTTGGCCATATTACTGTACAAAATTACTCACCCCTATTTAAAGTAAATAAGTGCTTTACTTAGCTAATTCAATTTTATGTTTTATTAATTAACCCTTAAATTAAAATTATCTTAAACCCTTTTCCAATGGGATTTAGGTTGCCAAATATTTGTAGATTGATGATGCTTGGTCTACAAGTTAGAAGACTTCGATGCACCCCAATCCAATGTTTAGTTTGACCTAAATAAATCCCTAGGAGTATAGTAATATTTTCCTTAGGTTATCAAGTTATTTGCCTTAGGAGGTCCATAATAAAGCCAATTTTAATTGACTTGAAGCAACAGTCTTTTTGGGCCTATGTTTAAAATTTCATTGCAATTTGATGTCATTTGGTCCATCATTTAGTGATTCTAAGATTTATTCACATAATAGACCAAGGTTTTAATTAATTCATAAAAAATTCAAATCAAAACAAAAAATTGCATTCTAATGCTTGAACTCCTTAAGAAAACACCAATAAAGGCAAAAACAAAAGCTCCATCAAATCCTAAAGTAATTTTGGATAATTCAAAAATCAAAGAAAATCTCCAATTAACTAAATAAAATAAATTTTAAAAAAACAAAAATTATTCCAAGCTCTTAAATTCATCTTGAATGGTCATTAGTGATACTTGAAGTATACTTTCAATAATTTTGGAGGTTATTTATAACTAAAATAAAAAAATTCCTAATTACCCTTTAGCTAAATCTTCAGAACTAATTATAGCAAAATTAGTTTTACTCAAACTCATTTCATTGAATCACAAATAAAATCTAATGTATATTAAAAATAACTTTGGCATTTGAGCAAGTGTTAGAATTTTCGTTTCCAAATCTATTAATATGCATCTTCATCCAAGATGTCAAGGATGCCCCAGGATCCAAACCACAATAAACAACTTATTCCCCTTCAGATATCCAAAAACTTCAGACTCTTAAACTTGACCTAAGAATATACAACTTTACCTTTCACCATCAAAGATAAATACTTCTTAATACCAAAATAAGGAACCTAATTAATTACCAATGCCTTCTCTTTGACAACTCTATTGCATTCACAAAAGATGAATGAATAAGAGGAAATTTCAATAAAATAACCTCCAGTCAAAGGACTAGAAGTTTTTCCATTCAAACAAGGTAAATAGATTCCAACAACACTATTTGAAGGAGGCCGTCGATCCTTTACCGCCATCGTCGGCCACATGCAGAAAAAGTGGTAATGGAAAATTTAAAAAAAAAAGAACTTTCTCTTTCTAGAAACCTAAATGTTCTCTCACTATAAAAATAGGTTGGTATCTACAACTCCTTTAAAAAGGGATTTTTCTAATTGAAAATTATTAAGCATATCATAACACTCTCTTTGTACTTTCTTATGCCCATATAATGTTTTCTTAAGTTTATACACATTATTTGGAAAGGTTGGATTCTTAAAATAAGTGGATCATTCTACCTACACATCTTTCTTAAGTATCTCATTTAGAAAATCACACTTTATATCCATTCAATATAATTTAAATCCCTTAATTCTTACAAATGTTGACAATACCCTAATGGATCATTTTTCTAGATACTAGGGCAAAGGTCTCCACAAAATCTATCTCTTTGATTTTGTTGTTACCTTTACTAAAAAATTTTCCTTTTTATTAATAATTATCCATAAGCATTTAATTTAATTTTCAAGGCCTTGCTAGTTCCAACAACACCTTCATTAGAGGGTCCAGCCACTAATTCACACACATCATTCCTAACACACTTATTTAGTTTTTCATGCATTGTAATAATCTTAAATTCCTCTTCTAGTTCATGCTTTACACTAGTGGGAAAGATGAAGGCTATGCTGTTGACTTCCTTTTTAAAACCATGCTTAGTTCTAAATAATGTGGAAGTATCTCCTATGATAAGTTCTCCAAGGTGACTAGAAGCTTATATCCATTTTCTAAATAATGGATCATGAACATTTTCTATACCATCTAATATAGCATTTTTAACTCAACGTGTTATATCTTCTTTTTCATCATTAATCCTTCTATCTTTAAAAAACCATATCAAATTCATCAATTTTAGCATGGATGGACTCCTCAATAATTAAAGTTCTCCTAATAAATGTCTTACAAACCATGCCTTTTAAGAAATATCTATAATATATTATTGCATCTTCTTTTGCCTCAAATTTCCCTATGTCATATTTTTCATTATTTGAAATAGAACAGTTACACCCAAACACATACAAATGAGAAACGTTATGTATTCTACTCTCAAACATTACATTCAGTGTTTTATTTAGTTTGGATTTGATGTTAACCCAATTAAGCAAATAGAAATAAGTATTCACTACCTCTACCCATGAAATACATTAGTATATTATACTAGCTATGCATTGCCTTAGTAGCCCCTACTAGTGTCCTATTTTTTCTTTCAGTTATACCATTCTTCTATGGTGTTTTAGGGATAAAAAGATATATTATATACTAGAATTAAAAAAAAATTAAAAATTTCATTCTCAAATTCACCTGTTTGATCACTGTAGATTATGGAAATTAAACAACTATTTTTATTTGAATCCAAATAGAGAAAATTCTAAATTTCACTAATCAAACACACTTGTGTGCAAGGAATTCAAACCAACTATATGTAGAGAAATCATTAGTTGTCACAAATCCAAACAATTTTTCTCATAGACTCATTACACTAATAAATCAAAATAATGCATTTGAAGTACTTCTAAAGGTCTAGTGGAGACTAGTTTCTTAATGGAATGAAAAGAAGATTTGGTTTGCTTCCCTATTTGGCATGCATCAAAAAAATGTTCTATAGAAAATTCTAACTTAGGATTTCCTCTAAAAAATTATAGAAGAGTGAATGTCCTAAGATTCCTCTTGCTTGCTTGATATAGTCTGCTTTCCCACAACCATGTTTCTTCAACAGTTATTTTCAAACAACAAATACTGTTACAATTATTATTACTATTCAAATCAATCTTGTATATATTATTAATCCTTAGGCCTTATAATGCACTTATACCATTTAGAGATTTTTGTAGAAAGATATTTTATGTTAAATCATTTATGACATCACTGAGTAAGGCTTAACAAAGAATACTTAAAACCTTAAATAAATAGATCATTTTTAATAGAGAAAACTATCAGTTATACTTGTAGAAGCTTTAATTCATATTCATATTCAACTTTTAATTCATAGTCATCTTCTTAAAAATACAATGCATCCCTCACTAATTCTTTGAATGCCCTTTCTAACAGAAAATGCCCTTTATTTAAGAATTTAGGCATCACTTCTAACACATCATGCTTTTTTTAAGGTCTCAATCTCTTCGTCTAATGAAAAAAAATTAACTTTTATATTTATATAGTTATTAATAACATTGGTATTTTTTTTCTTTCAAAATAGAATATTCTCTTCTGAGAAGTGAATGCTTTTTTTAATTTTATATAAGTATAATGCAATTATTCTAAATGAGAAAATAATTCATCATAATATAGATCGCATAAATGATCATTGTCGAAGATAATAAAGCTATTTTGGTCATGAGGCACAAATTTCTTTACCTCCTTTACAACTTCTATTTTTGATGGTTTTTAATCTAATTTTTTTGCAAAAAGCCTTTTGTAATTTTTGTTTTCCCCTTTTGTAGTTCCTTTCTCCTCACCCTTTTCTCTTGTTAGGTGGTTTTGTATGCTTTGGAAATTTTTTACACCAAATATAAATATCATCACAATATAGCTTATTTTGTTTTGCACTTTTACCTCAATATTTTTTAAATAAGTAGTTTTACTTATCTTTCAAAATTCTTTGAGACTGTGGGATAATCAGAGTAATGTCCTCATTACCAACCATTCTAGAATCACTGCTTTTTATATCATCAAGTTTAAGAGCGTTTTTCCTTTTCCTATTTCTTTTCACCTAATTCTACATTATTTGTATTATCTTTTGCTCCTTGCCAGCAAAGAAATAATGTAAATTACTAATTGAATAATAATTTAAATCTTTTGACCCAAAAATTAAATTAACCTTTTCATCCCAAGATTCTAATAAACTAAATAAAATTTTATTTAGTTTTTTGCATTTTATTTTTCTCTACCTAAAACATGTGGTGATCTAATGATTTTTGAAAACATGGTGTACAAAACCATGGGAGCGAGTTATGGAGCATAGGTTGCCGTGTGATACTAATGTTTCTCAAAATCAATTTGGATTCATGCGGGTAGGTCGACTTTGGAAGCCATACATTTATTAAGAGGTTTGATGGAGAAATATAGATAAAATAAGGAGGATCTACAAAGATATTTATTGATAGAGAAAAAGCATATGATAAAGTTCCAAGAGAAGTGCTATGGAGAGCTCTTGAAAAGAAAGGAGTCAATAATGCTTATATTCAAATCATTAAAGATATGTATGCAGGAGCTATTACTTTTGTTCAAACACAAGGTGGATTGACTAAGTATTTCCCTATTTCAGTTGGGTTACATCAAGGATCAGCCTTAAGCCCATATCTTTTTGCTTTAGTCATGGATGTTCTCACTATACTTTGCAAGAGGATGTACCTTGGTGTATGCTTTTTGTTGATGATATTCTTCTTGTTGATAAGACTAGAGAGGGAGTTGAAGGTAAACTTTAATTATGGAGGTCAACCTTAGAGTCTAAAGGTTTTTGCTTGAGTAGATCTAAAATGGAATATATGGAGTGTAATTTTAATAGTAATAGACCTAGTGAGGGGATTGTGAATTTGGGCGATCAAGTCATTAATAAGAGTACACATTTTAGATATCTTGGGTCTATTGTTCAGAGTGATGGTGAAATAGATGGGGATATTATCAGCAGAACTCAAGTTAGATGGTTGAAGTGGAAGAATGCATCGGGCTTGTTATGTGATAGAAATGTACCCCCTCAAACTTAAGGGAAAATTCTATAAGATGGTAGTGAGGCCTGCAATGCTTTATGGTGTTAAATGTTGGTCATTAAAAGAGATGCATAATACTAAGTTAAGTGTGGCAGAGATGAGGATGCTCAGGTGGATGAGTGGCTTTACCCTTAGAGATCGGATACGAAATGAGCATATACGTGAAAAGGTTGGAGTAGCTCCAGTAGAAGATAAGATTAGAGAGAGTCGCCTTAGATGGTTTGGTCACATAAAACAGTGACCTTATGATGACCCGGTTAGGAGAGTAGAGGTATTAGATTTGACTTATGATAAGAAAGGTAGGGGTAGACCTAAAAAGACTTTCTTAGAAATTATTAGAAATGACCTTTATTTATTAAATTTAAATGATAAGTTGACTTTTAATAGGAAAGAATGGAGAAAAAGGATTCATGTAGCCGACCCCACATAGTGGGATAAAGGCTTGATGTTGTTGTGTGGTGTACATATCATAAATAAATTTCTTAGGTTGCATGCAAAATAGTTTGTATTCTTGAAAAAGAAAATTCATGCAAGTCTGTTTCACTTCACAAGGTACTTCATCACTTATGCAAAGTTAATCATAAATTGCCTCACCACTAATGCAACATGAGACTTTCACATAACCCTCAAATTTTAATGGACAGAAAAAATAGTTAAGGTATTTTGCATTATGTTATGAAACCTTGTGATCTTCTAGGGACTATTGACTAAAAGGTGTTTTTTACTTTAAATCCATTCAAAATACTAACTAATAAAATATAATTAGTTTGAATCATATGCCAAATACAAAATTCTATGGATTACTAAAAAGTGGACATAAGAACTATCAAGAAATAAAAAGGAATATTATCAAATGAATGTGGTCAAGTAATAGAATGCCCTTCTCAGGTGTAACTATTTCATTAGTTCCCTGTATGAAGCAACTTAATTGAATTAAACCTAATAATGTGAGAACTGTTATCAAACACCACTAGAAAGTGCTATGGTGCACTAAGAGGGGCGAATTTATATTTTTAAACAAATCTTTTATTTAAAAATCAAATGAAAAGCATATGCAAAAGCTTTAAAAAAACATTTAAACTAAAGAAAAGTAAAAATATTTTAATATTTTAAAACATTTGAAAATATTTGACATTTTTTATTTTTATCTTTCAATCAAGATTTCATTTAGAAAATTCTGAATTGTAACTTTCCCAAAGATCAACCAAATAACCAAAGTGTTTAAAAGTAAATTCTGGAAGGTAGTACATGAAAGTAATAATAAGAAAAATAAATTTATAAAGGTTTGGTCAAATAACCTTTTTCTACTACCTGAAGGTCCTCCTCTTTGGATACTGCACATACTCATGGTCCTTTAGCACCCAGTATGGTGGAGAAACACTTTTGCCTTCCCTAGAGGAGAATGACCCTTTATAAACTTTTCTAGCCTTAAAGATTCTCACTTCTCTTCCTCTCAACTAAGTGTGAATGTTTCATATTTTGAATTTTTTGAAAGATTTTTATGGGCTCTCTATATAATACGAGGTGATCACCGGAGTGGATCTAACAGCATCGAAATATGGTGATCATCAGCAGCTTCTTATTTTTCTTCAGTTTTGCCATAATTATGTTTTTTTTAGTGACAATATTCCTTCTAAATCCCTAATTGTAGGTGTTAAAGGGAGCCATGTAAACTCTTTTGTTTTAAGAGAATATTATATTTTATATGTATCTCACAAAAATAAGGAGATTAATGTTGTTGATAGAAGTAAGATGATAATGAAAGATGAAATTTGAATGGAGGATCTATTACCTAAAAATGATGGAGACCTAAGTACAGTTCAGGTAAAAAGTACCACATCATTAGTAAAATATCTAATTGGTGATCAGATTAATGGTGAAAGAAATCCTATATTAGATTTTGATAATGAGAATAGATGAGAGAATGTTCTTAATTTAAAAAGTAAGTTAGGTTATGCAAGTGTAATCATGGAAAAGACTAATTCATCATAAGGTAGTTAATTAAGTTATTCATGTTGTAATGTCAGAGGATGGAAATGCAATAAAATTTAATGTTCATGTGGAGATTTTTAATATGAAAAAAATTAATAATTCTCTTCTGCATAAAGTTGTTTTGAATAGTATTCCTTTCAAACCATTAGTAATGAGTTAAAGATGGCAATGGGATCAATTAAGTCATTTTCATCTAATGGTGTAAGGATTGGATTGGGTCGTATGCTTCTTCCATTCTTCTGAACATGTGAATGGTGTGCTAAGTGGAGGTCCATAGTTTGTAAGGGAACATATAATTTAATTGGATAAATGGCCTCCTGATTTTTCTATTATGTCCATAAAAGGCTTATTAGCTCCCGAGTGGATTTGATTATCTCATCTACCTTTATAATTTTAGGATGAATCCAATATAATTTGCACTACATAAAGAATTGGTTCTCCTCTTCTATTAGCTTCTCAAATGTTTAGTTAGAGATGTTAATAGTTTGGTCGAGTTTGAACCTTCAAAGGAAACTGCCTACTAGGGTAAGGGTGAAAGGGTGGATGGGTTACATGAAAGATTTCTTTCCAAAACATGGAGTATGAGAATGTTTCTAATCTATGTTTTAATTATGGTAGAATTGGGAACAAGAAGAATAAGTGTTCTAGCATGAACCATAATATTTTAAATCACGAACTAATAGTCAATAGCATCTAAAAAGGGAGAAGAGAGTGGATAAAGATGCTGACAAACCTTGGTTAAAGGTAAAATATGGGAAAAAAATTTTTGAAAGAGGAGTGGAGGCTAGGAATTTATCTGTTTGTGGTAAGAATGCATTTTTATGAAAACATGTATGAAGAGTAATAATGTTGTTGTAGTAGATATGGAAGTTGGATCATTTCAGATCAATGTTCTCCATGAAGTTAAATTTACCAATGTTTTTACACTTGTGAGTCACAAACCAAGATATGTTATTTCAAAATTTATTGATCAGTCAATGGATGTTGGTGATTCAAAAGCAATGGAAAAGGGAGTACCGAGTTTAGAAATGTTGATAAGGAATGGGTATTAGAAATCCTTAATGATGCTTCTGATTAGAATCTTGGCCAAGAAATGGTGCTCAATTTGAAGGCGCAATAAAAATTTAATATTATTTTAAAAGGTATTAAAGTAGATATCTTTAAATCCCGAGAATTATTGGTTCTCAAAAATTCTTTTTCTCCTCTCAATGTGCATGTAAATGAAGCTGAAGGAATTAATAATGAAAGTAAATTATTTATGCAATTTCCTGAAGTTTTTGGTAATACAAACTCTTGTTTTTATAATATTTTTAAATGAAAATCATGTTTGTTCGGTCAATGAGTTTAATTATTCCTTCATTTTGAGTGGTATGAAGCAAATTTCTATTAAAATAAGGCTTAAAAGAGAATTAAGGAGGTTGGGTCCTATTGAAGATATTCCCAAAGAGAGGAAAGTTGAGGGAGGAGATAAGAATATGAGCAGGGGCAATTCCCTTTCTTTTTTATTAATGTCTTGTATAACATTCTAGAATTATAGGGGAGCTAGGAAGAAGTAGGATTCAATTATGTGAAAGTGTTTGTGAAAGTGTAGGATGTTTTGGTATTGGTATTATGGAAACTAAGTTATCCTCAATTAATAAGAAGATCCATATAGATTTATTTAGAATGATTGGGATTTTTTTCACCATCCAGCTAATGGTACATCTGGTGGAATCATAGTTCTTTGGAACATGTTTGTTACTTCATTTACCTTGACCGATTCATTTGATCAAGGTGTTCTTAGCAAGCTCAAAACTCCTAAATTTTGTGTGTTGATCGTGTCCTTTGTGTATGGGAATAAGGATGTTCATTTAATCAAATATTTTTTGAGAAAGAACAAAAAATATAAATTTTAAGGAATTTCATATTATTATTAAGTGGGGATTTGAATTGCAAAATCAATAAAGAGGAGAAGAGGGGTGGTAAAAGATTTGTTATGTCTTAAGGTTCATAAGAGATGAATGATTTCTGAATAAATTAAGAGAATCTTAAAATTCAATTTTTAGATAGCTTATTGAGATGTTCTAAGATATTATAGTCTACTTCAAGAATTTTTAATTTCCTATATCTTGATATTATATTGGTAGAGGTCATGATCTTCTAGGGACCCTGGACTAAAAGGTGTTTTTTACTTTAACTCCATTGAAAATACTAACTAATAAAATATAATTAGTTTGAATCATATGCCCATTATAAAATTCTATGGATTGCTAAAAAGTGGACATAAGAACTATCAAGAAATCAAAAGAATTATTATCAAAAGAATGTGGTCGAGTAATAGAATGCCCTTCTAAGGTGTAACTATTTCAAAAGTTCCCCATATGAATCAACTTAATTGAATTAAACCTAATAATGTGAGAACTCTTACCAAACACCACTGGAAAGTGCTATGGTGCACTAAGAGGGGGCGAATTTATATTTTTAAACAAATCTTTTATTTAAAAATCAAATGAAAAGCATATGCAAAAGCTTTAAGGAAAACATCTAAACTAAATAAAAGTAAAAATATTTTAATATTTTAAAACATTTGAAAAAATTTGACATTTTTTATTTTTTTTTCTTTCAATCAAGATTTCATTTAGAAAATTCTGAATTGTAACTTTCCCAACGATCAACCAAATAACCAAACTGTTTAAAAGTAAATGCTAGAAGGTAAGTACATGAAAGTAAGAATAAGCAAAATAAATTTATAAAGATTTGATCAAATAACCTATTTCTAATACATGAAGGTCCTCCTCTTTGGATATTGCACTTATTCATTGTCCTTTAGTACTCAATCTGGTAGAGAAACACTTCTTCCTTCCCAGGTGGAGAATAACCCTTTATAAACATTTTTGACCCTGAAGAATCTCACTTTATCTTCCTCCCAACTAGGTGTGAATGTTTCAAATTTTGAATTTTTTTGAAGCTTTTTATGGGCTCTGTATATAATAGGGGGTGAACGCGAGAGTGGATCTGACGGCATCGAAATATGGTGATGATGAGTAGCTTATTATTTTTCTTTGGTTATTCTAAAATTATGTTTTTTTAGTGATAAGATTCCTTCTAAATCCCTAATTGTAGGTGTTAACGGGAGGCATGTAAACTCTTTAGTTTTAAGAGAATATTATATTTTAGATGTATCTCACATTAATAAGGAGATTAATTATGTTTGTAGAAGTAAGATGATAATGAAAGATGAAATTTGAATGGAGGATATATTACCTAAAAATGATGGCAACTAAAGTATAGTTCAGGAACAAAGTACCACATCTTTAGCAAAATATATATTTGGTGATCGGATTAATGGTGAAAGAAATCCTTTATTAAATTTTGATAATGATAATAGATGAGAGAATGTTCCTAATTTAAACAACAAGTTAGGTTATTCAAGCGTAATCGTTGAAAGTAATCTGAAGATGGGAAATGATGTGAAGGATGTACCGGCTGCTATTTAAACTATTGTTTAGAAAAGACCAATTCATGATAAGGTAATTAATAAAGTTATTCATGCTATAATATCAGACGATAAAATGCAATCAAATTTAATGTTGATGTGGAGATTTTTAATATTCAAAAATTTAATAATTCTCTTTTGCATAAAGTTTTTTTGAATAATATTCCTTTCAAACCATTAGTAATGAGTTAAGATGGCAATGGTATCAATTAAGTCATTTTCATCTAATGGTGTAAGGATTGGATTGGGTTGTATGCTTCTTCCAATCATTGTAACACATGGATGTTGTGCTTAGTGGAGTCCCATGGTTTGTAAGGGAACATATAATTTAATTGGATAAATGGCCTCCTAATTTTTCTATTATGTCCATAAAAAGCTTATTTGCTCCCGAGTGGATTAGATTACCTCATCTTACTTTACAATTTTAGGATGAATCCAATATAATTTGAACTGCATAAAGAATTGGTTCCACTCTTCTATTATTTCCTCAAAGGTTTATTAGAGATGTTAAAAGTTTGCCCGAGTTTGAACTTTCAAAGGCAACTGCCTACTAGGGTATGGGTGGATGGGTTATATGGAAGATTTTTTCCAAATCATTTAGTATGAGAATGTCTCTAATCTATGTTTTATGAATGGTAGAATTGGGAACAAGAAGAATAAGTGTTCTAACATGAGCAATAATATTTTAAATCATGAACTAATATTCAATAGCATCTAAAACGGGAGAAGATAGTGGATAAAGATGCTTACGAACCTTGGTTAAAGGTAAAATATGGGAAGAAATTTTTTGAAAGAGCGGAGGCTAGGAATTTATTTGTTCACGGTAAGAATGTATTATTTAAGAAGATAGGTATGAAGAGTAATAATGTTGCTGTAGAAGATATGGAAGTTGGATCATTTCAGTTCAATGTTCTCCATGAAGTTAAATATACCAATGTTTTTACACCTGGGAGTCACAAACAAAGGGATGTTATTTAAAAATTTATTGATCAATTAATGGATGTTGGTGATTCAAAATCCATGGAGGTGGGAGTACCTTGTTTAGAAGAGGTTGATATGGAACAGGTATCAGAAATCCTTAATGATGCTTCTGATTCGAATCTTGGCTAAGAAATGGTGCTCAATTTAAAGGAGCAATAAAAATTGAATATTATCATAGAAGGTATTAAAGTAGATATCTTCAAATCCCAAGAATTGTTGGTTCTCATAAATGCTTTTTTTCTTCCTGATGTGCATGTATATGAAGCTAAAGGAATTATTAATGAAAGTAAATTATTTATGCAATTACATAGTTTTTGGTAATAAATATTCTTGTTCTGATAAGATTTTTAAATCAAAATCAAGTTTTTTTGGTCAATGAGTTTAATTCTTCCTTCATTTTTAGTGGTATGAGGCAAATTTCTATTAAAATAAGATTGAATAGAGAATTAAAGAGGTTAGATCCTATTGATGATATTTCCTAATAGAGGAAAGTTGAGGGAGGAGATAAGAATATGGGTGGGGACAATTCCCTTTCTTTTTATTTAAGTCCTATATAGCTTTCTAGAATTATAGGAAAGCTACGAATAAGTAGGCTGTCCTTTATATGAAAGTGTTTGTGAAAGTGTAGGATGTTTTTGTATTGGTATTATGGAAACTAAGTTATCCTCAATTAATATAGAAGATTCAAATATATTTATTTGGAATGATTGGGATTTTTGTCACCATCCAGCTAATGGTACATCTGGTGGAATCTTAGTTCTTTGGAACTTTTTTTTTTTTTTTTGAAGAAATCAATAAATGCATTAAGAAGAGAACAAAGTAATTACAAGGTTGATTCCTCCTTCAAAGTTTTAACAAAAGAAGGAGGAATCTTATTACAGTTAAAATTTTCCCAAACAAACTTACTAACTTTGGAACATGTTTCTTACTTCATTAACCTTGATCGATTTATTTGATCAAGGTTTTCTTAGCAAGCTCAAAACTCCTAAATTTTGGGAGTTGATCGTGTCCTTTGTGTATGGGAATAAGGATGTTCATTTAAGGAGATATTTTTGAGAAAGAACAAAAGATTAAAATTTTAAGGAATTTCATATTACTATTGGTGGGGATTTGAACTGAAAAATCAATAAAGGAGAGAAGAGGGGTGGTAAAATATTTGCTATGTCTCAAGGTTCACAAGAGATGAACAATTTTTTAATAAAATAAGAGAATCTTGAAGCTCAATTTTGTAGATAGTTTATTAAGATTACCTAAGATATTATAGTCTACTTCAAGAACTTTTAAACTACCTATATCTTGATCTTATATTGGTAGAGGTCATGTCAAAGTTTCAAGAGTATATATGACTTTATTCATTATTTGTAACAAATATTCATGGTGAAAGGACTTTATCACTATGAAGGATAACTTGCCTACCGCTATAGGGGAAATGGTAGGGGAATTGTTATTTTTGGATCACTTGTTTCTTTATAGTTTTAACCTACTAAATTATCAAAATTTGACTTCTCAAATTTTTTTGTTGATAGGAGTACCCCAAATATCAACAATAGAATAATCTCCATAAGAGAAATATTGAAGCAATTCTTTTAATTTATATACATTTATTTCTAATTCCTAAGAATTATTTTGTAGTAAACTATTTGAATTGTTACAATGTTTGTTATAAAAAATAAGAAGGACATATAATGAATCTTTCTTCATTGACTTGTTCTCCCAAGGAGAGACAAATTAAAAAGTGTAAAGAGTAAGCATCTCAAATCTTTACTTTTACTTTTGTTCTCATCCTACATCAAAACTATAGAAGAATGGCAAGCTTGAATCTTCATGGGCTCTTTAGTCAGAGCTATCTTCTAATCCTCCTCAGTAGCTACAAAATCACCCTTGAAGGGATTTTATGTTCTTATTTATGCCTGAAAAGAAGTACAGGGTACTCTTTCTAATATCCTTTAGAGGAGTAGGATATGGTAAAATCCCATCCATCCTCAAGATTTTAAGAAAGAGATGGTTCGAAAGCCTCACCAATCACACATTTACGAGATCCAATGCTTTAATATACTAAATACTCCTTATGTATCATAACTACCCTAAATTTTATATTTTTTGCAATCCACTCTTTGAAGGTGTTGAACTTCTTAGTTTGTGACCCAATATCTAGTGATATGAATAATAATTGGGTTGCCCGGATTTCCCACTTCAATTAGCCTCTTTGGTTTAGATAGTTTAAACTCTTTTTTCTTCAAGAGGTTCTTAAAAATTGTTTTAATTACTTTGTTTTAAATGATCCTCACTTATTGATAAGTCATTAAAACTTCTATTTTCTCTCTTCAAGAGTGAGACTGGACTATGTTTTGAATTATTCATTGTAGTAAGGTTTACTGCATTATTTATATAAGGAATGAGAAGGTAGGTTTACTACATGAATTTCATTAAATCTTTGCACGTATTAATAGTTAAATTAAATCCAAATATTTTCTATGACCTTTTAGGTTTCAACTTTTAGAATCTAGCACTAGTTGAATTTTTAGATTTATAAATAAGAATTTTGATCTTTTACTCAATAGCTTCTTAAATATCTTTATAGAAAACCCTTCTTAAAAGAACACTATAAAATTTATAATGTTTTTTATAAGTATTTCTAAAATTTTATGCAATTATAACTATGTCTCACACTTCATGCTAAGATTACTCCACTCAAAATATAATCTACTAGATTTTTATCGGGTTTCCACTTTTTAATAACGGGATCCTCTATTAAGATGTGTTTTCATGCTCTTGCAAATATTTATAAATAAAATTCCCAACTCTTTGAAAATATGGATAGTCCCATTGAATAGTTTATCATAACAAATGAATACAACTCCAAATAGAATGTTAACAAATTATAAAAATAATAGAGCATCACTTCCTCAGCTTTGTAAGAACCTACTCTAAAATTTGCAATATAATGCTTAAAGTTTCTTGTGCATTAGAAGTTCATGAATAAAGTTGAAGCAGATCCATTCAAATATGGGACTAGGATATATTCTTCTAGGAATGGTCAACCCCTTAGAACATAAGAAGCACCTCCAGATTACACAAACGCCACTTTTACTTGCTACCTTGCCATTTTGTTTAACTTTACTAATTAGATTGATTATTTTTCTCCCTTTATTGCTTTATTTTCAAACTCTATAGCAATTTTTGTTTTAATATTTATATGAATAGACCCATTCAAATGTCATTTTCTCTATTATCTAGATGAAGAATATTCTTTATTTTGTAATATAGCCATAGTGGCCATCATCTCTTCCATTTTCTTTTCCATCCTAAAGATCTATTAATCTTTATTTCTTAACTAATCTAATATATGTTGTGTTAAGTTTGGTTTATCAACTTCCTCAACTTCCACATCTAAAGAGTTATTTTAGCATTATATTTTTGCATTTTAGTTGATGCACTAGCATTTCTTTTTCTCATTTTTGTAAAAGCTCAAAACCCTAAGCATCACTTCCATCGAGCCACCCAATTTTAATCAATAATTCATTTATTAAAATTAAAAATTTGAAATGTCATTTTAACATTCAAAAATTTTCAATCATTCAATGATTTTCATTCAATCAAGCACAAATCAATATACAAATCAGTCTTTAACATTTCACTAAACTTGAATCCAACAATCTTTAAAGCCTTCAATAAAAATCTAGCTCAATACATAATGTGCAAAATTTATTTCATGTTCAAACCCCCTTTGGATTCATCCCTTTTCTAGAGGAATTTTTAGGTGGATCAAAATCATATGTAAAGCCCTTATATTTATGTTTGATCATTCAGATATTAATTAAACATGTCTATTGAGGTTACCTATTCATTTTGGGGGGATACATATCCTTCCAAAATCATAAAATACAAAGCCCTAATCAAGCATTAAAATCCTTCAAATATATATAGTCTTTGCCACTAAATATGGCAACTTCATACAATCCACCTTTGAAGCCTTTTGAAATAAATTAAATTTGATCATGGGCAACATTAAATTGACTTAAACTCACTTGAGTCCTTGGATTCCATGGTTGACCTAATTTGACCCATGAGACCCACATAACTTTAAATCCTTCATATCCATGTATCATATTGGATAACCTAAATCAAGACCTATGTTTTGTTTCCCCAAGGCATTTTAAAATTATTTATGATCATGTATAGACCCATTTGAACCCTTGAATAGGCTAACTTGACAATCATTGGTGAAGTTGATAATTTAAGGAATTATTATTTTCTAAATCATTAGTCATGCATGGAAGCTTACATAAACCCCACCAAATCACCTAAACCTTTTCAAATATCAGATCACCCATGCCTAAACCTAAATGATCCTTTGGTGGATCGTGATTGTCCAAGGTTATCCCAGACCACATTAGACCATAAATCTTTATAAATGAAATTTGCTTATACCTCTCCATAGCTTGACCACCCTTTTACGTAAGACCAAATCCAAAAAGTTGCAACTCATATTTATAGGACTTGGACCCAACCCCAAGGCCTAGTCAAGCTTTTTTTACCAAGTCAACCTAGGTTTACCAAATAAACTCTAAACCTTCAAAACTTCAATTTCAATAAATTGTTTTATTTTGTTATGGATTTTGAGGTGATGTCTTGGTGATTTAGTGTTTTGCTCTCTAACTTCATCTCTTCGCTTCTTGCTTCAGTTTTTGGTGTATTTCATTAATTTTTTCTTCCTACTTGGCTATTGGGTGAGTGTTGCTTTTTATTTTGAGGACTTTTTCAATTTTGCTAGCTCTAGGAGATGACTTCACTGATGTCATCTAACCCTCCTCCCTCTTCATTTCCTGATGGGAAATCATGATCTTTTAATGATGTTTTGGTGGGTGCTTCATCTACTTCTACTAAATTAAATTTTATGAAAACTTCATTTAAAGGGTGTCAAGCCTTAATGTTTGATAACTCTATTACCTTTCAACTTTTTGGGCCTTTTGCTCATACTTTGGTAGGCAAGTTCATTCTTCATCAGCCTAATTTGGATGTGATCCAAAAGTTTTTTTATGAATCATAAGTTGTTTGAATCTTTTCACATTGGTTTGTTAGATCCTCGGCATATTGTGATTCAACAGAATAATGATATCAATTAAAGTCGCATTTTTTTTGAGAAGATCTTACTATTTACAAGCTTGTCAAAATGGACTATGGATTTTGATGTGCGGGAGGAATCTCTGATTACTCCTACTTTTATTTCATTCCCAAACTTGAGTGTTCATTATTTTAACTCACATATTCCTTTTTATTTGACTTTGTTCTTTGGTAGGCCTCTGCAGACCGACCAAGCTACGACTTCTATTTCTAGGCATTCTATGGCTTATGTCTTAGTCGAGTTGGATATCTCTAAAAAATATCCTAAGGAAATTTTTATTGGCTCAGCACTGAATTGGTATTTCCAAAAAGTGGAAATTATAAACTTACCCATTTTTTATTCTCAATGCAAGATGCAAGGTCATGGGTTAAATGAGTTCTTTTGGTTGCATCCCCAACTTCGAAAGGAAAAAAGTTTCAACCAAATTGTCCGAGGGGAATGCTACCTTTTCAGTTGACCTTGATATTATCAAGCCTAATTCTGTTACATTTGAGTTAATGTTTCTCATAGGCAGGTTAATGATGCTCCAATACTGGTTATTAGGGAGGAATCTACTCCTATCTTGATTAAGGGTAATGGAAATATGGAGGATGCTATAGAGGACCCATATTCCTTAATGCATAATGAACCACATTCTATTCATAATGGTGATTCAATTTCTGCTCAAGGACTAAATCCTCACTCTATCACCACTTTTAATGGTGATTGTTAACACGTGGATGAGCATATAGTTGATATTGCTAATAATCATAAGATTGATTCTTCTTAATCCATTAATCATTGTGTTACTAATAATAATTTTTCTGAGATAAATATCATATTGTCCAATTATAATCTTACTAATATGGAGTGTACTCAAACTGTTGTTCTTTCTTAAGAGGAAGACCAACATTGTATGGTGGTTGGCAATGTCGATAGTGAATTAAGAAATAAAATGAATATGGTGGATGGCATAGTGATGCTTCCCTTAAACTCTCATTACCATAGTGATGCTTTTATTGATACTAATTATATGGATATGATGGGTAAATGTTTTACTAAAGATGATAATGACCCTAGTTTTATCAAGTTTAATAGTAGGAGGGGTAGGAAAAAGAAAACCATTATTTTACAATAGCCTAGAACCACTTGTTCACATACTTCTCATTAAGTATAATTTAATGGTTAATTATATTGTTTGGAATGTTAAGGGCATTGGGTGTCCCTCTACTAGGTTAAGAGTTAAGAATTTATGTCATATTTATAATGTTTCTCTTCTTATTTTGCTTGAACCTTTTATTTCTTCTGTAAAGTTGGCAAGTACCTCTCAGTTTTTGGGTTTTAAGTTTTCTATTTCTAATGTGGATAATAAGATTTGGGTTTTACGAAAGGATTCAATTAAGATTGATTTTATTGGAGATTTCACTCATGTAATTCATTGTAATGTGGAAGTTTTAAATTTTAAATATTAAGCTTCCTTTGTCTATGTTGCTTCTTCTCGATATACAAGAAAAATTTTATGGGATCAACTTAGTAACTTTCATAGTATTTGTTATTTATCTTGGCTTGTGGGTTGTGATTATAACACTATTACTAATCTATCTAACCGTCTAGGGGGTTCTTCCCCTTCCTATTGCTCTATGGAGGATTTATATAACATAATTATGGATTGTAATTTAATTGATATTGGTATCTCTAGGAATAAATTCACTTGAAATAGGGCCATTTATGGAAGTGGTTAAGTAGAGAGTTATTTAATGATTCTTGGATTAAATCTTTTATAGATATTAATGTTGAGCATCTTAATAGGACTCTATCGGACCATTCTCCCATGTTAATTTGTCTTAAGAATCAGCAAATTAACTCTTTCCCTCAATTCAGTTTTAAAAACATGTGGTTACTTCATGATTCCTTTTTGTGTTTGATTTGAGAGAACTGGCAAGCTCCAATCCATCCTGATTATTCTATTTATGGTATAAGGAGACTTTGGTATAAACAAAAAAGGTTTAAGAAAGTTTTAAATTGGTGGAATCATAATGTTTTTAAAAGTCTTTTTACTAATATTTTGGAAGCCGAACAACAAGTTAACAATTTTGAGACAAGCTGTCAAGTTAATCCTTCTCATGCTAACTTTAATTTATTAAGGGATTCTAAAGATTGCCTTTTTAAACTAAAAGTGCATGAAGAGGCTTTTTGGAAACAATAAGTTGGTGCTTTACATCTTATTGAAGGTGATAATAATACCAAGTAATTACATGCCTTGGTTCAAAGAAAACGGGCCAAAAATTGTATTAACAAAATCACCGGGAGGATGGCTCTGTGACTAAAGATAGTTTGGAGATTGCTAATTTAGTAATTTAGCATTTCAAAAACCTTTCAACAAGGAGTTTACTCCTGGACATATTAACAATCTTTCTATTATTCACAATCTTATATCTCCTGATGATAATGATTTTCTTTCAAAATATCCTTTTTTAAAGGAAGTTAAAGAGATTGTTCATGACATGAATGGGGACTCTATGGCTGAGACAGATGGCTTCACCACTAAGATTGTTAAATGTCTTTGTATATTATTAGTAATGATATTTATTTTGTTATTTTGGATTCTTTTGCTAGCAATTTGTTTCCTAAATTTTTTACATCTACTTATGTTGTGCTTATTCCCAAGATTAATTCTATTAAAAATTGGAATGATTTTAGACCTATTAGTCTTTGTACCTTTTTTACCTAGAATTATATCTTCATACCAAATGGGTTTTGTGAAAGGGAATGCTATTACTGATAATGTTTTTTTGGCCCAAGAATTTTGTTAAGATCTTGTTATTAGGGTTAGATGTGGTAACTTGATCTTGAAACTTGATATTTCTAAGGCCTATTGTAACCTTGATTGGAGTTTTCTTTATAAAATTTTGAAGCTTTTTGGTTTTGAATCTACTTTCATTAAGCTTATTAGAAATTACATTGAAGGTTAATATTTTTCTATTATTTTTAATGGAAATAGCAACAGTTTTTTCAAATCCTCTCATGATTTGAGATAGGATTACCTTCTTTCTTCTGCCCTCTTCGTTATGACAGCTGGTTATTTTTCTAGAGACCTTTCCAACCTCTTTGAGAACTATCCTGGTCTTTATTTTAGAACTATGGGTGGTTTTCCAATTTCTCACTATTACTTTGCTGATGACTTTATTATTTTTACTAATTCTTCGGTTGACAGGATTAATAAACTTATGGATTTCTTTCATCATTTTGAGATGGCTAGTGGTCTTTCTCTGAATAAAAAGAACTATTTTTTTATTTCCCCCAAAATAATGTCTAATGATTGTAGTGTGGCTATTTAAGAATTAACTGGCTTTGTGCACAGTCAATTGCCTATAATGTATCTTGGAGTTCCTCTTTTTAAAGGAAGAAAGAGAACTTTTTTTTTTGATGATTTATTTACTTCTACATAGAATAAGTTGCAATCCTGGGATTCTAAATTTATGTGCTTTGGGGGAAGATTAATTCTTATCAAAAGTATCCTTTGCTCCTTGCTTATTTACATTTTTCAAACAATGTTCCCCACTAAAGTTGTTTGCAAAAAAATTGATAGACTTATTAAAAATAAATTTTGGAAAGGAGATAGTAGCAACTCTAAAATTATCTAGTCCTCTTGGGATAATTATTATGGTGTGTTGGAAGAAGGGGCCCTGGGTTGTAAGAGTATGAACGATTTGGCTTATGCTTTTGTCATTCAAATTGTGCTACAACTTTTGTGCTAGAGTGAGCCTTTGGGCTAACTTCTTGTTTATTAAATATTATGTGGGTAAATAACCTACTACTTATTGATTCAACCA
Source organism: Dendrobium catenatum (assembly GCF_001605985.2). Taxonomy (NCBI): domain Eukaryota; kingdom Viridiplantae; phylum Streptophyta; class Magnoliopsida; order Asparagales; family Orchidaceae; genus Dendrobium; species Dendrobium catenatum. The sequence goes on along the minus strand of NW_021319178.1, from coordinate 9,911,578 downwards.
AGGTAATTCTAAAGTGTGGCAGAGACTCTACAAAGTTAAATGGTTTGTTGAACCCTTCATCTCTTAGGGGCTTGGTAATGGTAATATTTACATTTGGCAAGACTGTTAGTTGGGTGGCCATTCTATTGATTCTATAATTAACTCTTCTTCCATTGAAACCATTAAATTGAATTATTTAATTATTGATAATTATTGTGACTATTAAAAACTTGCTAATGTTATTCCTGACTTTATCATTAAACAAATTTTGAACCTCCCACTAAATACGACCTCTCATGATTTAATTTTATGGGATTTTTCCAAAGACGGTGGTTTTAAATTTAAGGACATTTGGCACGCTGTTAGAACTAAGAAGGATGTTCATAATTTATTTTCTATGATTTGGCACAAAAGTATTCCTTCCACTGTGACTAATTTTGTTTGGAGGATTTTGCACAAGTTCATTCCTATCAATGATAACTTAATTAAAAGTGGTTTTATTTTGCCTTCTAAATGTCAATATTGCTATCATGTGGAGAATATGCATATTGCATTCATTTCAAGTCCTTTAGGTGTTAAAATTGGAGACTATTTTGATGACTTGTTTCAATTAAATTGCTTTAATGCTAAATTGCCTCTTTATGCTATGCTTAATTCTTGGTTTATTAAGATTAAAGGTCATATTAAAAATGTGATCCGTCTCTCATTTTTTTAATATTTATTGCTGGATAGGAATAATTCTCTTTTAATGGTGTTACTATAAACCATCATATAATCATTCAAAATGTGATAGACATGGTTTTAGCTCTTTATTCTATCAATCTTCTGTCTGTTAAGAACTTTAAAAATTATTCCTTTGTGGGTTTGCTTTTGGTTTGATTTGGGTGGTTGGTTTTAATTCTAATAAGCCTAGGGTTATTTATTGGAGCAAGCCCCCCAATAATTTTTATAAGTTGAATGTGGATGGAGCTATTAGCAGTTCATCTTTTGGGTGTGGTGGGGTGATCAGAGATAGTAATGGTAATTTATATATGTCTTTTTCTAGTCTGGTTTATAAGGGTGATGTGAATTATGCTGTTGTTTTGCGTATTCTTTATGGCCTTCGATAATGAATTTCTCTTTGCTTAACTAATATTGATATTGAAGTCTATGCCAAGTGGGGTTGTACTTTTGATTCTTTTTATGAATTAACTGGTGCTAATATTCCCTCTCCTTTGAAAGGTCTCTTAAGATTGGATGATATTAATTTACCTAATGTTAATTTTTAAGGTTTCCCTTTGGCTGGGACAGGTGCTTCTTTCTATCCTAGAGTATGGTGGTTGTGTTTTTACTTTTTGGCTGGCTGATGTTTGTGTGGTATTATGGCTTTTAGTTTCTTTTCAACTATTTAGATTGTTGTTATTTTCCTTGCTTTGGGTTGGTCTACCCTAGTTTTTTTGGGTGTTGGTGTTACAGTGGTGGCTTTTGGGGAGCTTGTCCTCTCTATATGTTGGTGGTGGAATCCAAATATGTAAGAAAAGATTAGAAATAAGAAGTTTTGTTATAAAAATTGGTTTAATTTCAAAAATTCTTATAATTGAGAAATATATAAAGTGGCTCGTAAGGATGCTAACAAAGCAATATGCGATGCAAAGACATTAGCTTTTAGTGATTTATATAATATACTAGATACTAAAGAGGGAGAAAGATATATGTATAAGTTAGCCAAACAAAGAGATAGGAGTAGTAATGATTTAGTTCAAGTGAAGTGTATTAAGGATGAAGATGAAAAAATACTTTTCTTAGAAGATGATATTCAACAAAGATGGATGAGATATTTAGCTAAAATTTTTAATGAAGATTGTGAAAATAAGATTGACTATAGGGACCTTAGCACCCTAAACGAAAATAAAGATTTCTATTTTTATCGGCGTATTAGTAAAACATAAGTTAGAGAGGCTTTAAAGAAAATGAAGGGTGGAAAAGCTATTGGACTTGATGATATTCCAATAGAGGTGTCGAAATGCTTAGGAAAATTAAAGAATTTGTGGCATACTAAATTTTTTAATACTATTGTGAAGACTAAAAAGATTCCAGATGAGTGGAGAATGAGTGTGTTAATTCCTATTTTTAAGAATAAAGGTGATACGGAAGATTTTGTGAATTATAGAGGTATTAAGTTAATGTGTCATACTTTAAAACTATGGGAGCGAGTTATGGAGCACAGGTTGTGGCGTGATAATAATGTTTCTCAAAATCAATTTGGATTCATGCCGGATAGGTAGACTATGGAAGCCATACATTTATTAAGATGTTTGATGGAGAAATATAGAGAAAATAAGGAGGATCTACATATGATATTTATTGATTTAGAAAAAGCATATAATAAAGTTCCAAGAGAAGTGCTATGGAGAGTTCTTGAAAATAAAGGAGTCAATAATGCTTATATTCAAATCATTAAAGATATGTATGCAGGAGCTATTACTTGTGTTCAAACACAAGGTGGATTGACCAAGTATTTCCCTATTTTGGTTGGGTTACATCAAGGATCAGCCTTAAGCCCATATCTTTTTGCTTTAGTCATGGATGTTCTCACTAGGCATTTGCAAGAGGATGTACCTTTGTGTATGCTCTTTACTGATGATACTGTTCTTGTTGATAAGACTAGAGACAAGAGAGGGAGTTGAAGGTAAACTTGAATTATGGAGGTCAACCTTAGAGTCTAAGGGTTTTCGTTTGAGTATATCTAAAACATAATATATGGAGTGTAATTTTAGTAGTAATAGACCGAGTGAGGGGACTGTGACTTTGGGTGATCAAGTCATTAATAAGAGTACACGTTTCAGATATCTTGGATCTATTGTTCAGAGTGATGGTGAAATAGATGGGGATATTATCAGCAGAATTCAAGTTGGATGGTTGAAGTGGAGGAATACATCGAGCTTGTTATGTGATAAAAAATGTACCACTCAAACTTAAGGGAAAATTCTATAAGATGGTAGTGAGGCCTGCATTTCTTTATGGTGCTAAATGTTGGCCATTAAAAGAGAAGCATAATGCTAAGTTAAGTGTGGCAGAGATGAGGATGCTCAGGTGGATGACTGGATTTACCCTTAGAGATAGAATACAGAATGAGCATATAAGTGAAAAGGTTGGAGTAACTCCAGTAGAAGGTAAGATTTGAGAGAGTCACCTTAGATGGTTTGGTTACATAAAACGACGGCCTTCTAATGTCCCGGTTAGGAGAGTAGAGGTATTAGATTTGACTTATGTTAAGAAAGGTAGGGGTAGACCCAAAAATACTTGGTTAGAAAATATTAAGAATGACCTTTCTTTATTAGATTTAAATGAGAAATTGACTTTTAATAGGACACAATGGAGAAAAAGGATTCATATAGCTGACCCCCACATAGTGGGATAAAAGCTTGATGTTGTTGTTGTGGTGTTCCTGACTTTCTCCTTGGCAACATAATTATCTAGTTGAGTTATCTGATTACCTGGTTTTGGATCTACTGTATGTCTTTCTGGTTTGTTTTGTTTTATACCAGGTGGTTTGGCTATTGGTGTTATTTGGTGTTTACTTATGGTGGTATTTGGGGAGCTTTAACTAGTTGTTCTTTCACAGGGTTTATTTTGTTCTAGTGGTGTTGATCTTGGCATTTAGTTTTATCTCCTATGAGCTTGGTTGGGGCCTATGCCGGAGCTTTTGTCTTGGACTTCCTTTAACTTAATTTTAATTGTTATTCTTTCTTTTGGGGTTGAGTGTGTTGGCTCTTGTTCTTAGCTCTTTTTATTCATGGGCTATTATTGGTTGGTTTTCTCGGTCTACTATCTTTAAGTATTTTGGTGATGTGTTGCATATTGCAGCTTGAGTGTTCTGGTGCCTTTGGTTTTTGATTTCACTAGGTGGTGTGGTCTTTATGCTGGTTGTGGTTTGGCCAAGGGAGTTTTGTGTTTTATTGGGATTATCTTGATATTCTCTTACCATATTGTGTTGGACTGATGGGGCCATAAGGGTGATCCCTACATATTAGCTAAATTCGTTTTGGATTATGATTCCCTGAGCTATCATTACTATTGCTATATGGTCAATTTTTTGAGCTTTTGGGTTGGTATCATCCTATTGTTGAGTACTATCTAGTTGGATCTTTGGAGAATATGTTGGATTTATAACTATTGGAACCTTTCTAATGCTATTATTTTTTTTTTAATGTATTTTGTGTACATTATCTTCTTTTGCATATTTCTTATTATGCAGGTGAGCATAGTGATCTTATCTTAGATGGAAAATTGGATTTGGGCATTACTTTTTGGTTCCCTAATCTTTTTCGGTGCTCCTTCTTGTGCACCATAGAATGTACCTAGTATACTCTATATTTTTTGCTAGTATGGAACTCTCGTAAGTTTATTTTCGTTATATTTGTAGCTCTTTTGAGCATTAGTGAGGTTGAGGTCCCTTTAAGGACCTTGTATTATTTTTCTTATATTAATTCGTTGGCCCCTCTGTGGGTTTCCCCTAAAAAAAAAAGTTTTATTTCACATTTGTCTCTTAAGAGTCCTAACCTATTAGTTCGTGAGGATGGTGGTTTAAAGTCTATGGAGATTGCTTATAATGCCATTAATACATTCAATGCTAATACTAATTAGTTGGCTCATATTGCTTTTGAAAAGCTAAATTCTATTGAATCAATAATAACAAATTTAGATCTAGTCCTCTTACTATTAATTAGATAGATCCTAATATTATCCAAAATGAATAGTATATCATTTAAATGCTATATGAGTTTATTTATTTTTTACATGAGCACAATTTAATCAAATATATTTCACCTCGTACGGTTCATATTTTCTATTTTTCAATAACATAATTATCAAAATGTTTCTCATATCATAACAATTCATAAGGCTTAAGAAGGGACTTCTGATACAGAGTAAGAATAATCACATTCTTTATGTGAATTAAATAAAAAATTCTAATTTTTCTTAATCTACTTTTTGTTTAATAAATGACATGGTTTTAACTTGAAATACTTTGGATGGTGGTTTTCCTATGTAGATTGATGCTTGGGAGGAAGGGGAGTTTGATCCTTTACCTAATGAAGTCTCAACTTCTTTGGAACCTAAAGATCTTAATGTTAAGAATAGTAATATTATGCCTTTATCTAGTACAAAGAATCTTAATCCTATGGACAATAAAGTGTATACAAATGGGGGTAAAAAGAAAAATAAAAATACTAGAAACTTGCTCTTTATGCCATGAGAGCTCAAACTTTACAGACTGAGGACCTTGTATTATTTGTAGCTCTTTTGAGCATTAGTGAGCTTGAGGTCCCTTTAAGGACCTTGTATTATTTCAAGGATGTGGTAGGAAAAGTTGATGTGCTTGTAACTTTGAAATTTTTATTGAACTGTTGTTTTTTCTGAGATTTTCCTACTTGTGTTTGCCATCATCAAAAAGGGGGAGATTACTGCAAATCTATTTTCATGACTTATGATTTGATGATTGACAAACACTATTGATTCTCTTGGACTGCAAGTTAATTCTAACTTTTCAGGAATCGAAGATCGGACGAACAAACGAAGCCTGCGTAGTTTAGGATTGTGTCAGTCTGTACTTTGCTTTTTCTCTCTCTCTCTCTCTCTCTCTTTCTCTCCTCAAGGTCTTCTTAGGTCAAGGTAGAAGCAAAATATTGTTCAAAACATTGAACAAGATCCCTTAAATAGAAGAGCTTCAACGGAGCTCATTAATTGCAAGTTGCTGACAATATCGTCCAGGCCGATATGGACATCGTCCAGGCCGATATGGACATCGTCCTGGCCGATCAGTACAAATCTCAGAAGATCGGCCAGAGAATCGCCCTGAATGCAAACTGGATGATTTAAATTTCGCTTGATCATCCAGGCCAATCTCACGATTGTTTCGGACGATCAGTTAAAATCAGAGGAAAATCGTCCAGAGCATCGACCTGAATTCAAGCTGGCCGATATTTATCGTCCAGGAGTAACTAAGGTTTTTGAAAAGATTGGCCCGGCCGATCCTGAGATCGTCCATGCCGATATGATCATATCAATCATCCTTAATTACTAGAAACTTGCTCTTTAGATTTCTTGAAATAAGATTCAAGTGATGTGTGTGAAACTTTTAATGCATCATGCTCATTAATTAATTCTGAATGTTTTTTGTTCAAATCATCAAATTCATCAAAAAGAGCCATGTGATTAGAATCAATTGTTGAATGATATTTAAGAATAACTTCATACTCTTTTTGCAAATTTACAAGTTCCAATTTTAAATTAGCATGAGTCTTCTTAAGATTTTTGTATGATGCATGGATTTTCTCACAAATCTCAAACAATTCATCATAAGTTGGTTTACATACCTCTTCCTCATCACTTTGCTCAATATGATCTTCCCCCATTAAGCACAAGTTTGTAGTCTCTTCCTCTGGTTCAGTCTCAGAGGAATTAGTACCATATTCTGCCCAGAACGCCTTTTGGATTCTCTTCTTGTCCTTCCTAAACTTAGGTTCTCCTTGCCCTTTCCTTTTCCTTGCTCGGTTATCTTGGAGTGTAGGGCAAATGCTTTCACATGTCCAGCTTCCTGCATTCATAACAAACGACATCAGAAATCCTTTAGAATATTTATGACCTTACTTTTTCTCCAATGATGCTTTTGCTTCTTTCAGAAAGCTTTTGAATTGCTTGTGATGAAGGCAACTCCATCACTTTCAGACCGAAAGTTTCAGATTTAATTTGGTGCTTTAGTGCAACTGTTTCTCCTTCTTCTTCTCACCTGCATCAAGATTTCTTTGATTCACCCCTTGCTCGTAAGCAATGAGTGGCCAAGTAAGTTATCATAGAATTAAGTGTTAAATCCTTAGATTCAATGATTCAGTGATTTAGCATCATATGATGACGGCAAGCATCTCAAAATCTTGTTTACTTTTTGAAAGTTTGAAATGTTCTCTTCCTAGTGCATGCAGTGAAGTAACATTATCTGAGTAAACCTATATTACCACATGTCAGAAATTGATTCATGAGATTTCATACAAAAAAGTTCGTAGTCAGCAAGAGAATGTTCAAAACGAGATTGTTTAACTTCATTAGTGCCTTCATAAGTGATACACAATTTATCCCAAATTTCTTTACCCGTTTTGCAAGTGGAGACACGCATGTAATCCTTAGATTTAAAGCACAGAAAAAATAGTTCAAACATTTTGCATTTAATTGGGCTAAATCTCTTTCATCGAAAGTCCATTCAGTAAAAGCAATTTCTAGTTTATTTACACACTCAATTTACATATTCAGAGAAGGTGGAGAATACACTTCTTTAATAAGCACCTACATGCGATAATCAGTAAGAATTGTAAAAACGTCGACATGCATGTTCCATAAATCAAAAGGTAAGGTTATCGACAGGGGAGGTCGGGTAATAGAATACCCTTCTGTAGTGTTACGATTCCCAAGGTTAGCCATGGATCAAAATTCAAAAAGTTTTTAAACTAATTTTTTATGAATCCCGCTCTGATACCACTTGAAAGTTCGTTAGGGACGTTAAGCCCTATAGAACTGGCCTAAGCTAACCATGAGGGGGGTACTTGGTATTTTAAAAATTTTCTTTTCACAAAGAAGTAAAATCTCATAAACCAAAATCACACCACAAAAAAATAAGCGCGGAAATTTATAGTGCGGAAGCAAGAAAGAAGAACACATAAAATTTATAGGTTCGGTCAACTCGATATACGTCCACTCCTCGGAGGCGCCCTCCGAGTATTGCACTACAATCATGACTCTCCTTTAGCCCCCACAGCTAGGCGGATAAGCCTTTACAAAGAATCTCTTTTCACCACCCCGGTAAGGCAGAGAACCTATCTCCTTTTGCTTCCTCCTGAAGCTGGCAGAGATCCATAATCAGATGCTGAATCCTTACCTCTACCGACCCTTCCACGGATGAGAAACTCTAGACGAAGAAGAAGCAGAGTGATCCTTGAAGCAACCCTTGTGAATACCCTTACAAGCTCCCCCTCACAAGATCCTCGCTCTCTCCCTCTCTATCTTTCTCTCCTCAAGGTCTTCTCAGGTTAAGGCAGCAGCAAAAGATTGTTCAAAATGGTTAACAAGAGCCCTTAAAAAGAAGAGCTTCAAAGTAGCTCATTAATTGCATGTTGCCGACAATATCGTCTAGGTCGATATGGACATCATCCTGGCCGATCAGTACAAATCTCAGAAGATCGGCCAGAGCATCGCCCTGAATACAAACTAGATGATTAAAAATTGGCTTGATCGTCCAGGACGATCTCACGATCGTCTTGGATGATCAGTTCAAATCAGAGGAAAATCGTCCAGAGCATCGCCCTGAATTCAAGCTGGCCGATATTTATCATTCAGGAGTAACTAAGGTTTTTGAACATATCGGCCCGGCTGATCCTGAGATTGTCCAGGCCGATATGATCATATAAATCATCCTTAATTACTTCCTTGATTTGTCTGATCAATTAAGGCATAATTGTAAAATATCGTCCAGGTCGATCCAAGATCGTCCTGGCCGATTTCCAAAAATATAGAATACCTTAATTGTTTATGGCGACAACTTCTTTGTATTTTGAGCTTATCGGCCTGGCCGATACACGTATCATCCAGGCCGATCTGTTAATGACGGCTTCCTTAATTAAGAATCCCTGATAGAATTTCTGTTTTAAGCTAAATCATCCCGGACGATGTAAATATCATCCTGGCCGATTTGAGTAAAAATAGAATTTCTAAGTCTCTCAAGTGTGTGTGTAGGGTTACTTAGCATCAGTCTCTTTGAACATTATAAATAGACTCAAGAAGAGAAAAATCAAATTACAGACTGACACAATCCCAACCTATGCAGGCTTCATTTGTTCGTCCGATCTTCGATTACTGAAAAGTTAGAAGTAAAATGCAGTCCAAGAGAATCAATAGTGTTTGTCAATCATCATAACATAAGTCATGAAAATAGATTTGCAATAAATAGTGTTTATGGTTAATACACTTATTTTAATGTTAGGGTGTGTGTGTTTGTATGTGTGTGTGTGTGTGGAGCGGGGGTGGGGGGGGGGGGGGTCTATTTCTTTAGATTTTGTTAGGAATATATGCAGAGTTCATAATATTATTGTTCTTTTTTTACTTGAACTGCTTATTGCATCTTCTAAGCTGTCTTCATAAGGTAAAAATCTTGGATCTAATATGTGCTTTGCAATTTTTTCAAATAAGATTTATATATTTATTAATTACCTGGTGAGGATTGACATTCTTGAAGATCTTCCTCGGGCTGTTGATACTGATATTATTATCATTAGTTCAAATGTTTTGGGTCTTTTCTGTTTGCCTCTTGTTCTCATTTTTATAGAGAAATCCTTCAAAAGCATTTGTGTGATTTTATTTTCAATACTAATTTATGTTGGTTTGATGGTGGTAATTTTAGAACCATTTCAAATGCCTCAAAGAGGGTTGGGAGAAGTTATCCTAACTCCCTCTATGGATGATTTTCACAACATGATTCTAGGTTGTAATTTGCATTTTATTGGTTTTTTTAGTGAGTGTTTTTACTTGGAATAGATCTACTTTGTGGCAAAGGCTTGAATATATCCTTCTAAATAACAAGTAGACTGATGATTATCCTTTTACTCATGTTCAACACTTCAGAAGAACTTTCCCTTATCACACTACTCCTGTTATTACTTTTAACCTTCATAAGTTTTTTATTCATCCTACTTTTAGATTTCAAAATATGTTTCTTTTAAATGAGTCCTTTGATAATACGTATTCTTCCAATTAGCAAGCTCCTTTGGTTCCTTATGATCATATTGGTGGGATAAATAGAATTTGTTTTAAGCTTAAAAGACATAAGAAAAAGTTAAATTGGTGGAATAATTAAGTTTTTAAAAGCATTTTCTCTAGCATTATTGAGGTTAAAAAAATGCTTCTTTGTTAGAAAATATTTATATGGAGAATCCTTCTGCTAACAATTTGAATTGCCTCAATAATTCTAAATTGGTGTTATTTCAACTTCAAGAAAAATAAGTGGTTTATTGGAGAAAAAATCAGCTTTTGAACTTCTTTTAGATGTTAAAAAAATACTAAATTTTCCATGTCATTACCAATCATATTCATAAAAGTACTAATCCTTACGAGACCATTTGTGAAATTGTTGATTCGATTGTTCTTTTTGGTGTTGACTATTTTCAAAGTTCTTTTAACAAGTCTTTCAAATCACATCATATTTTAAATCCTTATTTCATAGATATGTTAATCAATGAGGAAGATAATGTTCTTTCTAGTTTAACTTCTAATTTAGAGATATGTAATACCATTAAATATATGAACTTTAAAATTGTGGATGGTCGTGATGGTTTTACAACAATGTTTTTTTTAAAAAAAAAATCTTGGGAAAATAATGAGGTTTCTTTAGTGGCTTCTATAATATATATTTTTCATGGTAATCCATTTCTTAATTTTTTTCTCTTTCTCTACTATTAGTTTGGTTCCTAAGAAGGTGGTGATTAACTATTGGGGTGACTTTAAGCCTATAAACTTGTGTTCTTTATGTACATGTTAATTATAGAAATTCTTTTGGGGAGGTTATCTAAATTTCTCCCTAAAATCTCAAGGCCAAACTGGTTTTGTTATGGGAAGGGCCATAATATATAATTTTCTTCTTCTCAAGAAATTATTCAAGACATTGATGATAAATTGGATGGTGGTAACATTATCTTCAAAATTGAGTTTACTAAAACCTATGGTAATCCTGATTGGAATTCTCTTTAGGATATTTGGCTTCTTTTAACATTAACTAAGATTATATTTTGCTTATTATGAATAGTATTGAGAATTGCTATTTTTTATGATCATTAATAGTAGGAATCATGGTTTCTTTAACTCCTATTTAGGTATTAGACAATGAGTTCTAGTATATCCTATGCTCTTTATTATTACATTGGAATACCTTTATAACAGTTTAGTTGATTTATTTAAAAACCATACTAAATTTCAATATCATACATTATGTGGATTCTCTAATTTTTATCTTAATTTTCCTGATTATTTTATAATATTTTCCCATGGTTCTAAAAAGATACTGAGTACTCCTCAAATTTCTTTGTTATTTTAAAAAGAAATGTAGTTTGATGATTAATAAGAATAAAAAAAGTTTTACTTTGAAAGCCATATCCTAACACAGAATCAATGCTATCCATAATAATTTTGGTTTTTAACATAAGACTTTCCCTACCAAATATATGCGCACACACTTATTTCAATGAAATATAATATCTCATCTTTTTCAATACATTTTTTCCAATATTTAGGCAAACCTATCTTCATGGGATTTTAAACTTTATCTTTCGACAAAAGACTTTTTTAGACTAAAAGTGTGCTGAGTTCTCTCCCCAATTATTTTTTTCATACTATCCAGCCTACTTTAAATGTGTGCAATAGCATGGAGAGATTGTTCAACAAGTTTATTTTTTGGGTACAAGAGTAACAAAGAAAGCATTATGTAAACTTCTTGGAGAAATTATTATGTTGTGATGGAGGAAAGTGGTCTGGGACATAAAAACCTAGTGGATATAGCTCATGCTTTTGGTATAAACTACAGTTTTATTTAGATCTTTGAAAAGTTTATGCTTAACCTTTATAACGTGGAAATACTATGGTGGCAAACATCCTTTAATTTTTCACTATAAAGCTAGTGATTCTGTTTTTTGGAAAAGGCTCCCCCTGATCAAATGGAAAGCATTTTTTTTTCTTGATCCATAAGACATTAGGAACACAACTTACTACATCAATGTATTTCGCCTCAGTGGTGCATAGGGCTACTGAATTTTACTTTCTACTAGACCAGGAAACTCATGATTAGCCTTTGAATTAATAGGTTCCTAAAGTGCTTCTTTTATCTACCATATATCTTGCAAAGTCAAGTCTGAATCTCCAATGATTTTAAAGGATGAGCTAGTTCTAGGATACCAAATACATAAGTTTTTATTGCCTAATAAGTATCTAAGGATTCTCTTAGCAACAATCACTACAGGAAAATCACAGATTTCCGACGGCTTTCCGGCGGCTTTTTCTCACTGAATTTTCCGGCGGAATTTCCGGCGGCTTATAAAAATTTATTGAAAATGAATAAAATTTTTACTATTTAAATGATTTAACAAAAAATTATTAAGACTTATATTAACTATTTAATTAATTCTCATTTTAAAATTAATTAGTTAGTTAATTTTTATTTTATAATAAATATTTTTTTATTTTAAATAAATTAGTTTTATTTTTAAAAATAATTAAAAAAAATTTATTTTCGTTCTAAATATACTTTAAATAAAAAAATATTGACAATAAAAACATATTTGCATAATCGGCATTTCGGTTGGTTGCTTGAAATTCTTTGCGGAGGACCGCGGTTCGAATCTCACGGCAGACATCGCGCGGGAGCGGGAGCTGGCTGGGTGCGCGGGATGGGAGCTGGCATGGCTAGGTGCGTGGAAGCGGCTGGGTGCGCGGGAGCTGGCAGGTTGTGCAGGAAGGCGGGAGCTCGCCGGAAGCGGCAGGGCGGCGCGACACCGGGACCCGGGAGCAGCTGGCTGCGCTGGGAACCCGCCGGAAAATAACAAAATCGTCGGAAAAGGTTCAATTTCCGCCGAAAAAGGCAGCCGGAATTGGGTGATTTTCCTGCAGTGAATCATATGGGATTATTTAGGATCAGCCAAAAATCTAGCACAAAGACATATACTAAACATGATATTTTTTTTTATACCAAACATGATATTAAGTCTACTGGTAGACATATAAAAAGTGATCTAATTATCCCTCTATATATCTTTTAATCAACTAATTTTCCATTGGGTTCCTTATATAATTGAATGGTAAAACTTATGAAAGTATTGATTGCCTTATCATTATCCATCTCATATTTCTTAAGGATATCATTGATTTATTTAGATTGGCTAAGGAAGGTTCAATCATCCCTTCGATTCAACTAAATCCAATAAAATATGTAAACTCTCCCATCATACTCATCTTAAAGTTCTCACTCATTGTTTTTGAAAAGTCATTATAAAGGTTCTTATTTATAGATTTAAAAAGTATGTTATCTATATAAATTTGAATAATGAGTGGATATTCTCCTATTTTCTTAAGGAATAGGGTTGTGTCTACACTACCCATAACAAAGGCTCTATTTAGGACGAATGTATTAAGCCTCTCATACCAAGATCTAGGTGCTTTCTTGAATCCTGATAATGCCTTCTTTAATTTTAATACATGATTGGGAAATAGTGAATTTTCAAAACCTCGAGGTTGCTCAACATATACATATTCCTTAATCACCACATTTAGAAAGATACTCTTAACATCCATTTGATATAACTTGAATCCTATAAAGCAAGTAAAGGTTTGCAGAACTCTAATGTTTTCTAACCTAATTATAGGGGCAAAGGTCTCCTCAAAAGCAACTCCTATTTGATTGTAACCCATAGTTACAAATCTAGACTTATTCATAATCACTACACCAAAGTCAATCATTTTATTGTTGAAAACCCACTTAAATCGTACAACACTCTAGTCCTTAGGCCTATTGATTAATTTCAATACATCATTCCTAACAAATTGATTTAAATCTTCTTCCATAGCTAGGATATTGAATTAATTAGATAGAGGTTCAACTATGTTTATGAGTTCAACCATATAGATAAATATAGAATGACTAACCACCTTTTCGAAAGCTCGGGAAGGTTATTAGCCCTAGTTGAACAATTCCGAAGATCACCAAAAGGGGGGTTGAATTGGTACTTTAAAAAATTATATAACAAAAACCACCTTTTTGTTTTGTGCAATATAACAACTTTAAGTGAACAAATTCTATATGAGTAACTAACACTAGTGGAAGCAATTTAAATTTCAGCTCTTTTTTTTTGTAGCCACAAATAAATAAAGTGGAAAATGTAATTTTTTGCTTACATAAATTATACTAACTACAGCATGTAATGGAATATTAAATTCATGCCAAAAATTTAAAGTGCTAAAACTAAAAATATAGAAAATAATATCAGAAAGAGAACCCAAAAAATTTTAGTGGTTTGGTCAACTTTGACCTACATCTACTCCTTGGAGTCCTCTTCGAGAATTACGCTAACACTATAGCTAATCACTTTTTTCACCATAGTAAGGTAGAGAAGCCCTTACAAATCATTTCCACCAATCTCGATGTGACGGAGAACCGAAAGCTAAATCACCCTCCTAGTGATGACTGTGAGCCAATCATTTTTCACCCTTATGGTGGAGGTAGAGAACCCTCAAAATCTTTCTCACCTTCTTTGTGATATTAGAGAATCTTCATTCCTTTTTCACCTTCCTAGTGAAGGAATAGAACTCATATCCCTGACTTTGAAGCTTCCCTCTCAAGAGCAACTTCAAGAACTCACTAGGGCCACTAGAGGAAGCAAGGTGTAAGAATTCCTCGAGCAACTGTGTGAGCACACCTCACACTCTTTCTCCTTTATGCAGATCCTTTCCTTCTCCCTATCTAAGCTCAAATCCTTTTTAGGAATTCTCCTCACATCTCCTTCAAAATCCAAAAGTTTTTTAAAAATACTTCATTGAGTTGCTTAAGTGCGATGCCTAAAAAATCATAATTTTTTAAGTTGGCTGTTGTTATTTATATAATACAATTTTGGTTTATACAGTATAATTAGTTCAAAAAGGTGGTTCATCTAGTATGATGGAACCGTCATTCATATGAAAAGTTCAACTTTTATATACTTATCATACAATACAATTATAAATTTGAATGGTATGATTAGTTCAATTTCACTCTTTTCAAATAGGATAATTATTGAAATAATGACAAATCATCTTTAACGATCATCCGGTAAGATTCACATCTTACAGTATGTTCAATTCAAATTTAATGGTTTCATATAGAATGATTGACATTATACTATTTGATTAGTTAAAAAATTAAGGATTTCATCCAGTAAGAGATTCAGGATGTCTGAATTTAATCTCTGCCAATTGAATGGTATTATCTTAAACATATAGTACAATTACCATATTTATTAAACCTAATTTAATTAACTAATCACGGTGAATAATTTAAGTAAGATTTCAAGTATCATACTGTAAGCTTAGTTCAAAATTCAATTTTTTAAATACTTACTTAAATTTTCTTCAAGTAAGGGTTTCTTAATGGAAATAAATCATACTACAAGATCAACATCATACAATATAATTAGTTCATTAGTATTAATTACAAAATTGGTTGTTAACTCTCTTTTTCCATATAATTGATCATATATAATGAACATAATTATATGGTACAATTAGTTAAAAAACTTTCAGCTCTCTCTTTTCACTCCCCTGTCCGTGTGCATTGTCACCAATTTAGCATATGCAATTTCATGGCTAGACCAAAGAAATATAAATTTAAGGAAAATAAAAAATACAAACTCTTTTTATAGGCATCCTATTCTACCTAATCTTTACACTTGATCAATCTTGAGATTTGTAAGATGTACCTGAAATGTTAGCAAAAACAAAAATAAAAATATCCAATATTTATGCTGCAAGAAATAAAATTTCAATCAATAATGTTTATTATCATCAAAATAATAGGCTCGGGATCTTAAATTATAAAATCTCCTCCATTCTGATATCGGCAATTTTTTTGGTTCAAAGAGAAAGTTGATATTTTTCTCCTAATCTCCCCCTCACTATATGATAAATTTGAAAATAGAGGTAAGTTGATTTTTAATATTGTTTAGATTATTTAAAATTTAAAATAAAATATGAAAGAGTGAAAACATGTGCTATAAATAGAAAATGCATAACGTGAACCTGTTTAATACAAATGAATAGACATACAAATAACTACTACTCCCCCCTTTGACATCACCAAAAAGGATGATAAAAAAGAGAAAAAAAGGGTGTAGAACATGAAAAATATTAAAAATAAATAAATTAGAACACAAAGCACAACACAAAAACCCTAAAAGTAAGAAGGCACCGGATCAGGTGGAAGTTACAAGAAATATTTATGACTGGAGGAAAATTATTCCACAAAACAGCTCATGTTTTCCTCAGTTTGTTGTTGCTGCTATTGAATATGTCTATCAAGGCTGGACTCTAATTGATCAAATCACTTTATCAGCTTTTTGTAAGGGTAAGATTGGTATAATGGTATAGATGAGGGCTCTTATGCCATTGTAGGTGCAAGTGCAGGACTTGCTCTGCCTTCTTCATCAAAATTAGGTTCTTCTTGTTCTTACCTCTGGTGATGACAAAAAAAAATTGGAAGGAATTGTTAGTGTAAAAAAATAGGAAAATGGTCAGTAGTATAAGGGTAGGCAAGCTCATATTTTTTTTATCTAGAATATAAATAATGACATGTCCAAAGGCAATGTTTTACTTCCTTCTAGTGGAAGGAAGCTGAATGGGTGTAAGGTTTTACATATAGTTAATAATCATTTGTGCTTCATCAAATAAATTTTTTAAAACAATAAAGTATGTGATCAAGGAAAGAAGCAGGTTAATACTTACATGATCTCTAACTTTAGGAATAATTTTGTTTAGAAGGACATGCAAGACAATGCACACTTTTTTATTTATGGAGTGAACAAGGGGTTTATGATGATTAAGGGTGATATTTTTGATAGTTAGATTAACCACACACCAGTCAAAGTCACAACTAGAGGCCATTGATTTGGGTTAACATCCTTCTGTGGAAAGATGGAAAAATTTTCCTAAATCTTCCTTTATAACTTCTATGAAACACGGACAAAAATAGGACCTCATCATGGGGAAAGTAGCACTAACCGTATAATTGGAAAAAAATTCATCAAGATGCTCAAAATTGAAGGGAAAAGCAAGGTTAAGGAGGAATTACAAAGTAGTGGATTTAAAGAGGTCTATCATGTTATAATCCAATGCTTTTTGATTGAGCATTCTCGATGCAGTGATGTGGGCATCGTCGAACCTATAGTATGTATCCTCATCTTTAGTAGATTGGAAACGATCGTCAACAATATGATGGGTGGAAGATCCTCCTTATATCAGATGAGTATGCTTGATACCTCCAGCCAATTTAGGAATTCAAGGTTTGATACAAGAGAGAAGAAGAGATTTGAAGAATTGGATGAGTTGTGCTTTCGAAATCCATCCAATCTATAGAGTTTTCAATCAATCATAAAGTATGATTTTAGATTATACAGTACGATCATAAGAATTAAATTATCTAGATAAAATGTCAAAAAATAGGTCAAGTCATATTGGATGATCTTAAGGTAACATGTTTGTCTTGAGGAGTCGTCTATACGAGTTTTTACTAAATTGATCATTCAGTACAAACAGATGTTCGTATATTTGGATAGGTTAATTATTATCATATTGATCAGTTTGAATTCATCCAAATGCCTTTAACACTTGTACCATATATAACAAAGAGTTGTTATCATGTACAATCATTAAAAATTGAATAGTTCAAGTCTATTGATTTAACAAAGGGTAGAGATTTGTACCGATATATATATATTATATAGTGTGAATGTAATCATTCCGTATGATGTGAATAATTTTTAATTTTTAATTTTGTTTTCATTAATTTAAAATTAAGGGGGTGTGATGATTAAGAAACATCTACTAAATGAAAAAATGATAAAAAAAAAAGAAAAAAAACAAAATAAAAAAACATAAAATAAAAAAATAGTCACAAAAAAATCAAATGGTGACACATATTTAAAGCATACAAAATGAATGGTCAATTTCACATGATAGAGAGTTTCATATTTATTTTGAATCAAGCATAAATGTTTATAACACCTAGTTTACTCCTCAAGGTGCTAAACGTGTAATAAACAAGGGGTTTTGGTAAAGATGTCGGCCAATTGATCATTAGTAGCTATCTGATGTAGTTATATACCTCCCTTGGCAACATGATTTCTAATGAATGGATACCTAATGTCTATAAGTTAGTATGGGAGTTTTGGATTGGATTTTTTGAAATACATATAACATAAGTTTTGTCAAACATAATAGGAAAGGTGTATACATGTAGTCCAAGATCTATGATTTGTTTCTTTAGATATAAGACTTAATAAAGATAGCTTCCTATGATAATGTATTCCGCCTTAGTGGTGGATTAGGCCACTGAACTCTTCTTTTTACTAAAGCAGGAAACTAATGATTGTCATATGAACTAACAGGCCTAAAGTGCTTTTTATATCTTCCCAACATCCTGTAAAGTTTGAGTCTGAATATCCTATGATTTCAAAGGATGAGATATGTCTAGGGTACCATATACAATGGTTTAGGTGCCTAATAGGTATCAAATAATTCTCTTCACGACAATCATATGAGAATATTTAGGATCAGCCTAAAATCTTGCATAGAGATATACACTAAATATAATATTAGGTCTATTAGAAGTCAAATGAAGAAGTGAACCAATTATCCCTCTATATTTCTTCTTATTAACTAATTTTCCATTGGGATCCTTATCTAACTGAATGGTAGACCTCATGGGAGTATTAAATGTCTTAACATTATCTATCTTATATTTCTTAAGGATATATTTGATATACCTTGATTGGCTAAGAAAGTTTCCATCATCCCTCTACTTTACACTAAATCCAAGGAAATAGGTAAGCTCTCCCATCATGCCCATCTTAAAAACTTCCCTCTTTATCTTTAAAAATTCATCACAAAGATTCTTATTTGTGTATCCAAATAGTATATCTTTAACATAAATATGAACAATGATTATATCTTCTCCTACTTTCTTAAAGAATAGAGTGATTTCCATACTACCCTTAATAAAGGCTCTATCAAGGAGGAATGTGCTCAACCTCTCATACCAAGCTCTTTGTTCTTACTGAAATCCATATATAGGATTCTTTATTTTGAATACATAATTAGAAAATCAAGAATTCCTAAAACCTAGCAGTTTCTCAATAAACACAGCTTATTTAATCACCCCATTTAGAAAATAACACTTAACATCCATCTAATACAACTGAAATCTTCTAAAGTAAATAAAAGGTGAGTTTCACTCTAATGGCTTTTTAGTCTAGCTACAGGGGCAAAAGTTTTCTCAAAATTAATTCATTTAATTTAAGTTTACCTCTTATCTACTAATCTAGCTTTATTCCTAACCAAAAAGATATATTCATTCATTTTAATCTTGAAAACCCACTTCTACAACACATTGGTCCTTATGTCTTCTAACAAATACCCAGACATCATTACTAAAAAAAATATTTAATTCTTTATCTATTGCTAGGAGAATAACCTAAGAAGACTACTTCATCAAATTTGGGATCAAACTTTCATAGAGATGTTTTTTTTTTTAACCAGGATAAAACATCTATAACTAAAGCCATATAAGCGAGGTAGATTTGGTGTACTGCCTTTAAAGAGCTCATAAGGTGTCTTATTTAACATGGATCTAACAATGATTGTATTAAACACATAACAAGCAATATTTACTAATTCTGCCTAAAAAAGATCTATAGAGAGAATATTAATCTAATATAGCCCTCACAGCCTCTAGTGAAGTATTATTCTCCCTCTCAGTTACTCTATTCTATCGAGGGGTCCTAGGGGCAAAACACTTATGTTATATCCCTACCTCCTGATAAAAGGTTTTAAACTTATCATTTTCATACTTTTCACTATGATCAATATGAATAATCGATATCTCAAATCCTAATTTTCTTTGTATCTAGGTGGAGAAAAACATTTTATGTTATAGTGAACCAAGTTAGAGATGGAGAGTTTGAGCTTAACTGAAGGTTCTAGTTTAACTGAAGTTTCTAGTGAACCAAGTTAAAGAGAGAGAGAGTATGAACTTTCCTAGAGAGAAAAACTATTTTTCAAACTTCAATTTCGTGCTTTTGATGGCAGCGAATGTTCGCCAGCCTCCACCAGCGACTGGTGGACCAAATTCTAGTCGACTTGCTAATCCGACGATTTCATTCCCAAAAAGACCTGATGCGGGATCTTCCCCTCAAGTATTTGACAATTTGTTGAATATGGACGACAAAGTTAGATTCATGTTAGGGAAGCCCTTGGTTATCAATGAGGGAGGATTGCTGAAGCAGAAGAAACCTATCAAAATAATAGGTAAAGGCAATAGCATAATCTGTGATGACGGATCTGCTGTTAAAAAATTCTCATCTTCACTAGAATTTGGGAATAATAAATTTCACACTTTAGATGATTCATCTTCTGTGGATTCTAACAATGAAAAATATGAGATTCTATTTCCAATGACCAAAGCTTCATCTGGTCCAAGCTTCAAAGATATTGTAACTAAGGAAAAATCATCCACAAATGGGGAAGAGAAGTTGAATGATTTAAATAGAGTTCGAGTATGTGAACAAGGTGTACTGGCTGGAGAAAATACCAATGTCACTCAGATCAACACTCCAAATAAGGTTACCGGCAATGCACTAGCTAATGCATGGGAGAGAAAATCAAATATCAATGTAACCAATATGGACTTTGGGAAAGATTTCATAGGATACAATGATGTGGTGAAACTACACTCTGGAATGGAAATGGAAAATTCAAACAAACTCAACAAAGCCTTGGTAATCAAAGTCGTTGGAGATAATACTCCACTTCATATGATCAGCATGGAACTAAGGAGGCAATAGGCTCAATATGGTAAATTCCACTTAACTATGATTGGTTTGGCATGGGTGCTTTGTGCATTCGATGAACAAGAAGTATTGGATTTTTTCTTCTCAATGGACCATGGTTTGTAAGAGACAACATAATAGGGATGGACAATTGGTCCCCTTCTTTCTCCCCATTATCATTGAAAGGCCTCTCGGCACCGGTTTGGATAAGAATGCCAAATATGCCTCTATAATGTTGGGATGAAATCAACATTTGTACGATAGCTTCCAAGGTTGGTAAAGCTTACATGATAGATGGAAATATTTTTCAATGGAGTAGGAGGGAATTTGCTAGGATTTGCATCCATATAAACTTAGATGAAAAGCTGCCTTTTGGTGTTTGGGTTAAAAGTTATGTAGGCAAATTCTATCATAAGATTGAATATGAAAAACTCCCAAACTTTTGTTTCAACTGTGGTATAATTGGGCACACAAAGAGTAATTGCCCTAACTTGAAGGAAGATCAATCAACTATAGGAGTTGACTCACTGTTATCAAAAGGAAACACTAGCAACATAAATGTTATGGAAGACTTAACTGTGAAAAATAATGCTGAATATGGTCCTTGGATCCACATAAGTTTCAGGAGGAAAAAACCTAACATCCAAAGATCAAGGAAATTAAACATTCCACAGAAGTTAGATAAAGCTAGGAGAAGTATTATACCAACAAATATTTATAAAAAAGTTTATAAATCCATGGCTGAAGATGGTGAAATCAGTAAACTGTGATGCAATGCTGGAAGCCTAGATGTTATGTCCAGATAACCTTCTATCCAAGATGATTCTATTCAACAAGCTGCTGAAACCAATAACACCGATATGTTATCTCCAAATAGTTTGATTCCCTGTGATGTAAACAAGTTCAAAGTGCTAGATAGAGATCTTGAAGAAGGAGAACTTATAGCCCATGATGTGGCAAATGTCCAAACAGAAAATTCTGTTCACAGTCCAACGGTGAAGAAATCTGAAATTGAGATTGAAAAGGCTCAAAGACTAAACGGAATGGTCTTAAACAACTTAAAAGTTTAGGTCCTATCAAAATTACCACAAGAAGTAGGAAGTTTGAAAATGAAGTCAAAAACAAAATGGGGAATCATTCCCCCATTTTATTATGATGTCATCCATTTGTTTATGGAACTATAGAGGAGCTAGGAAGAAGAGAGCTTCTCTTTACATCATGGAATTTGTGAAAGATAATGGAATCTTGTTCTTGGGTTTGCTTGAAACTAACTTTTTTTCTCTTAATAGAATGGTAATAAACTCAATAATTTGTTTAGATTAGGATTATTTTCAAGTTCCTTCGGAAGGTCTATCTTGTGGAATAATTATCTTATAGAGATCAAATGTAGCAACTTTCAAAGTTTTGGAATCATCCCAAGAATTCATTATTAGAGACCTTGAAGTTTTCAACAAAGGTATTTGGAGAATTGGATTGATATGCAAGCAAGGATACATACAAAAGAAGAACTCTTTGGGAAAGGTTATAAATTCATTCTTCCAATGAGAGATCTATGGTGCTTGGTGGAGATTTCAATTGTCTCCACAATAAAGAAGACAAAAGGGGTGGAAAGAGATTCTCCTATTCCTTGGGAGCTATAGAAATGGATCTATTTCTAGCTAGCAATGATCTACATGAAGTTGGGTGTGTTGGACCCAAGTTCACTTGGAGAAACAACAAAACTGGAGTAGACAGGATACTCGAAAGGCTGGATAGGTTTTACCTTAACTCATCAGCATTATCAACTCCTCACCGAATTATGGTTAAACATTTGGCAAGGATCTCTTCATACCATTGTCCTATCCTTTTAAACCATTTTTAATGCAAATCTGAATTCAAATAGGTAATCATATTTGAAGACATATGGATCTCCAGTCCAGCATCTTCAGCTTTGGTGAAGAATATTTGGATGAAGAAAGCATCGGGAAACTATGGTCAAATTCTAAATTTGAAAATGAAAAGAACATAGAAGGCTTTGTTTCATTGGAACAAGGAGAAACACAAAAATCTGGTTCTAGATAAAGAAGCTGCTTTAAGAGAAATATTCAGACTTCAAGAAAATAAATGCAATGAAGGATCCTTATCAGATGAAGACACCTAGCTTCTTAAAGTGAAGGTAACTGAATTCAATTTTATTTTAGCTTGGATCAATACATGGTGGAGACAATGAGAAAAAGTAAAATGGATTCTAAAGGGGATAGCAACATAAAATTCTTTCATTCCTATGCAAGTGCTAGAAGGAACTCTAACTTCATTGGCTTAATCACTGATAAGGATGGACTGTTAGTTGAAGATCAACATCAAATTGAAGACTTTTTAGTTAGCTTCTTTTAGAATAAATGGAAAGATAAGATTTGCAAATTGGATAGCTGGCCCGAACCAAGAAATCAGCTGAATGAGGAAGAGTCCCGCAGCTAAAACAAAGGATTCAACATTGAGGAAATGGAAATGGTTTTGAAGCAATCAAGCAACTTTACTGCTCCTAGGATTGATGTAATAACATACTCTTTCTTTAAGGGGTATTGGGACATTGTTAAGGTAGATTTATGGAATGCACTAAATCAATTTTTTTGCTCTGGAATCATGAATTTGAAGTTGAAAGAAACAATTGTTGTGTTGATCCCCAAGGTAAAAAATCCTAAAACTCCTTCTAATTTTAGACCAATAAGCCTTTGCAATGTGGTTTATAAGGTGGCCGCTAAGATGATTGTCAATATACTATCTTCTATAATGCCTAAAATTATCTCTGTTGAACAAGTGGCATTTCTAAAAGCATGATCCATGTCAAACCATATCTTGGTAGCACATGAAATTTTTTATAAATTCAGGTTCTCAAAAGCTTCCAAAGGATTAGTTTCATTCAAATTTGATTTGGAGCAGGCATTTGATTCAATGGGTTGGCCTACTTTAGAAAAGGCCTTAGAATATTTTAGTTTTCCTCATACCATTTCCAATCTGATCTTAGAATGTGTAAGATAACCAAAATACTTAGTGGTGGGAAATGGAAACTACTCTAGATGGATTGAGGCCAAATACGGATTCCGACAAGGGTGTACCCTATCTCCATTTATGTTCATTTTATGTGCCCAACTTCTATCCAATGCATTCAATCAAGGTGGTGAAGAATTTGGTGTTCAGCTTAGTAAAGATAGCCCAAAAATATCCCACTTACTATTTGCGGATGACATCATTCTTTTCTCAAAAGCTAAGGTATCCTTGATAAAGAAGATTAAAAGCATCATGGAAAAATTTTGTTCTTGGACTAGAAAAAAAATAAATGCAAAAAAATCATGCATATTGTTTTGAAAAAAAAGTAAGAAGGAGAAAGAAAAAAGTGATCTCCCGTATTATGGGTTTGAAAGGACTCAATGAATTTCATTACCTTGGATCCAAAATAGCTCTAAGAAGACTTGTTGGTGAGGATTTTTAATGCATCATTGAAAAAGCACTTGAAATGACTAACATTTGGGGATCCAAATTAATCTCATTGGTTGGAAGGATCAACTTGGTAAAGTCGGTATTGCTGTCCTATTTGATCTTCCATTATACTCATTCTATTGTTCCTAAAAGTATTCTTGGAGATCTAGATAAAATATGCAGAAACTTTATTTGGAACAAATCTAATGGAGATTTCTGTATTCACTATGTGAATTGGAAGACCTTGTGTCTACCAGTTGAGCAAGGCGGTAGAGGACTTCATTCTTGCAATGAAAAAGTTGGTCCACTTAGAGCTAAACTTTCTTGGAGATATAATCAAGTAGAAGAATCTCTGTTACATAGAGTCCTATTTCTAAAATCCAGCCAGCTATTTGGAAACTGATTTCACAAAAAATCTGGATCGATTGCATGGAAAATAATTAATGATGGAGGAACCTTTCTAAAGCCTATAGTCATATAGGAAGTTGCAAATGGAAATCTTATTAATGCAAATAGTGACATCTGGATACTAGACAAAAGCATAAACAAATGGCCTACATTTTTTAACCCCCTTCACATTGATGGAATCACGGTGGACAGATTCATCACAGGAGAAACCTGGAACATTGCAAAGCTTAGAAAAAATTTTGGAAATGAACTATTGGAATTGATTTGTCAAATTCCCATCCATTCAGGCCTTCACAATGATAGTATGGACTTATTATCTAAATACTCAGGGAAATCAATTTCTAAGCAGGTAGTTGAAGCTACAATTCTATTATCAAACCAGGTTGTTTATTGGAAATGGATAAAAAAGCAAAGCTACTCCCTCAGGTTGAAGGTTTTTGGTAGAGATTATTCAATAATGCTACCCCAACTTCCAATTTCCTTTGTTATAAAAGATTGAAAATGCACAATGGTTGTCCAAGGAATTGTAATATGCAAGAAGACGTTGAGCATGTGGTGACTAAATGCAAAAAGCTGGAATGTATTTTTCAAATGCTGAAAAAGTGGGGTTTTGATTTTCCCATATTTGGATCCTTGGGATTGGATCTCTATACAAAATTATTGGATGATCAACTTATTTTGCAATGTAATTTACGTTTCATGGAAGGGAAGAAACAAGTTAGTCCACAAAGTTAATGATGATTCTCCTACTTTCATTGCTACCAAAGCTCTCAACTATGCTTCAATTTTAGCAAACTACTCTTGCTATAAATTGAGAAAATGGGGTGCTAATCAGCATCTATTGTTGGATAACCAGTGGCATCCCCCTCCACTCACCTAGATAAAGGTAAATGTTAAAGCATCATTACTTAATTCATATAAAGGAGGAATCAGTGTCATATTCTGAGACTACAAAGGTAGATTCCTGTTGGCTTTTGGTCACCCTTGTGTCCATTGGGATATATCAAGACTTGAGCTACATGCCATTCTAGCTATCAAAGGTGTTGTCAAAGATTGGATGCTTAACTACAAGGGAATCATAGTTGAACGTAATTACTTCAACATCATTAATCTCTTACAAATGGTCTTCTACAAAGGTAAAAATGATTTGGAATCTCCTTTCATAGACTTTCATAATGTCATTTTCAATTGTATAGATAGGAAATGCAATAAATTAGTAGATCTATGAGCTAATTATGCAACTTTTAGCTCTTTTATTTTGGAAGACTTAGTGCTTCATAAGATTCCTCCTTAAGGAGGAATCTAGTGCCATTGGATAGTTATCAGCTTTAGTTCTTATTAATAAAATCAAATGAAAATAGTTGCATTTTTCTCAAAAAAAAAAGGTGGAGAAGGTTCTTAATTCTTCAAATGATCCTTTGTTTTGTGCTACAAATCTAACCCGGGTGAATCTAGAGTAATCATCAATAATTACAAATCTATTTGATTTCCTCCACGGCTGGCTATACAAAAGTGTCCAAATATATCCATATGAAAAATTTCTTATGGCCTAAAGGATGATGTCCTTACTTAAGTGAAATGAAGACTTAATTCTCTTTCTTGGTTGACAGGTATAAAATATGAAGGGTATACCTCGAACTAAGTCTTTCTAATTAATGTTCTGAAGGTTCTTTTTATCTTTGCATGAGATAGTCTTCTAGATAGTCTTTTATACCATAACCAGGATTTATCAATGGTGGTTTTTAACCCTAGATAATTAATTTTTCATTGAAACAAATCATATAATTTATGGATCTAAATTTATTGTCAAACCCTTTATCAGATAACTGAATAATACTAAGTAAATTATGCTTTAAACTATCTTCAAGTAAGAAGTTCTCAATGATGTAATTTTTTGAGTTTCTAATTATACTTGATCCCTCACTTTCTTGATGGTGTTTTCTATCAGTGTGACTTGCCTCTTAACCTGGCCTCCAATATGATGAACTACTTCAAATCTCTAGTCAAGGGTCTTGAGCTTCTGCTATTTATGTACCACATTCTCTCACTAGGACTTTTGTGATAGCACACCAACAAAAATAATAAAACATTAGATTTTGGAACCACACAAGTGAGTTTGGGTTCCACCATATTCCTTAATGAATGACTTTCATATATGTTATGCTATAGTGCATGTGAATTTGGTCTCCACACTAGGTGTATCTTATAGTGTTTTATGAAAGTGTATGCTATGTGGCCTAGAACTCCACAAAAATGGCACCCAACCTCGGGGGATGAATTTACAAGTTTATACTAGGGATTGTGCCTCTTCCTAGGGGTAAACAATGCATGTTTTGATATGGGGTTATACCATTGTGTCAATGTAGGTGGCATTTTATTTTGTTGAAGTGCATGATATTTTGCTTTAGAAATTGTTTTGTGCTTTTATGACTTCCACTTCCATTTTTAATGCATGCTCATTACTGTCAAATTCGATTGCACGTGTTTCTAATTATTCTTATGAATTTTCTATCTTGAGATTCTTTAATTACAAGGTCTCATATCTATTGGTTAGATTAATATATTTCTTGTTTAATGCATCAAAATCATTAAGTAAAGACGTGATTATTATCTAATGTTGAATGATTAGTTATTATACAATTATACTCTTTTAAAGTGAAAAAGTATGTATTTAAACTAACATAAATCTTTTTAAGCTTTTTTATAGGAATCATGAATTTTTTAAATATAATAAACAATTCATCATAAGATAGCGTACATACCTTATCTTGATATAGCAGATCAAGATTATCAATAGCCAAAAAGATCAAGATTATCATTAGCCATGAGACACAGATTTCTTACCTCCTCTGCTTCCCGTTCAGATAATTTTGAGGTGGAGTCAGCCAAAAAAACTTTGTGTTAGTTGCTTCCACAATTGAAACTTTAACTTCTCTTCACCCTTCTCCTTGATCGGATTAGTTTTGAGTTGTGGGAGTAATTTTGCAAGTGTCCTGGTTTCCTACATTTGAAGCAAATTATGTCAAATGATGCCTTATAATTTTTACTATTCTTACCTTTTCTATATTGTTGTTCATAACACTTCTACTTTCACTTCAGGAAATTTTTAACCTCACTGGTCATCAATGAGTTTTCATCATTGTCCTAGCTACAAAGATATCACTATTCAAGTCCATAGTCTTTTTATTTTTCCTGTCACAAGCATCAAGTAATATTTGACTCACGCCTTTTTCATAGGCAATCAGTAAGCCAAGAAAGTTATTAATTAAATACACATTTAAATCTTTGGATTAAAAAATTGTAGTGACCTTAGCATTATAAGAACTTGGTAGGTAACATAAAATCTTATTAACCTTTTTAGAATTAAAAATTTTTCTACCTAATGAATATGGGGATGTCACAATCTGAGTGAATCTAGTGTATACTTCAGAAATTGTCTCGCTAGGTTTCATGCAAAATATTTCATAGTCATATAGTAGAATGTTCAACCTAGACTTTTTAACTTTACTAATTTCCTCATATGTTATGCACAATCTATCCCATATTTCCTTCCCCATAATATATGTAAACACTCTCATATAATCTTTAGACTTTAAGGCTCATAAAAAATAATCCAAATATTTTGTAATTTAATTGAGCAGGATCTCTCTCCTAGTGACTCCCTTTAGTAAATAGAAGATCAATTTTGACTCCATTAACTTTTCAAGATAAAATTGAATAACTAATTTTAATCAAATGATAAATTATAAAATCAATGGATTATAAAAATATAGTCATATGAATTTCCCAAAAAAATAAAATGAATATTTCAAATAGTGGTAGACAAGTTATAGAATAACCCTCAAAAGTTTTTTATTACCAAAATGTACCATTAGATCTTTACTTGAGGATTTCAAAATCATGAATTCCAAGACACTCTCTAATACCACTTGAAAGTTTAGAGATGATATAAGACCTCCTAGAACTATCCTTAGGCACACAAAGAGAAGGGGGTGAATTAGTAGTTTAAAACTTATATAATGAAAACTACCTTTTTTCTTTTATTTAATATAACAACTTTAAGACAACAAATTCTAGATGAGGAACTAGCATAGGTATAAGAAATTTAAAACTTGATATCTTTTTTTAGCCACATATCAATCAAGAAAAAAAAAGTAATTTTTGCTAACACAAATTAAACTAACTCATCATATAATGAAATATTAAATTTATGTAGGAAATTTAAAGTAAAGAAACTAAAAATGCAGAAAAGAAAAATCACAAAAGGTACACCGTAAATGTTATTATAGTTTGGTCAACCATGACCATTGTCTACTCGCCAAAGTCCTCCTCTCTAAGTATTGAACTAACACTATAGTGATTCTCCTTTTTCCCTCACAACAAGGCGGAGAAGACCATATAAATCACTCACACCAAACCTAATGCGGAAAAGAATCAAAAGCTATGTCACCCTCTTATTGATGGAAGTGAGCCATTAATTATTTTTTACCCTCTTAATGAAGGTGAAGTACCAACAAAATTATTTTCACTCTCTTCAAGATGGAAGAGAATCGTCAATCATTTTTCACCCACCTGGTGAAGGCAGAGAACCCAAGACCTGACTTTGAAGCTTCTATCCAAAGAGCAACTCAAAGAACTCACCAAGGCCGTTAAAAGAAGCAAGGTGTAAGATTTCCTAAAGCAACTATATGAACACCTCTCACGCTCCTTCACCCGCATGCCCAACTTCACCTTCTCCCTCTCTAAGCTCAAATCTCTCTCAAAATTTCTCCCTTAGAATTCCTTAAAAAGACAAAAGGTTTTTTAAAAAGACTTAATTGGGTTTCTTAAGTATAAGGCTTAAAAAAACAATAATTGTTCAATTAGGCCATCTCTATTTATATAGTACGATTAGGGTTTGTGCTGTATGATTAATTAAAAATTGGGGTTCATCTAATATTATGGAAAAGTCATTTTAGATGAACAATTCAAATTTTGCATGCTTATCATACTATATAATCGTAAGTTTGTATGGCATGATTAGATCAATTTTACTCTGTTCATACAGAACAATTAGTGGGATAATTGGAAATCATCTCTATCGATTTGTCTGATATGATTCACATTGTATAATATATTCAATTCAAATATAATGGTTTGTATAATATGATAGGCATCATACTATACAATTAGTTCAAAAATCAAGGTTTTCATTTGGTATAGTATCTGGGATGACCAAATTTTATTTGTGTCATTCATATGGCATGAACTTCATCGTATAGTATAATTAGCTATATTTATTAAACCTTTATTTAATTAACAAATCATGGGGGATAATTTAAGAAATATTTCAAATATCATACAAATAATTAGCTCAAAATTTAAATTTTAAAATACTTAACTTAAATTATTTAGAGACTAAGGTTTCATGGTAGAAATAAATTATACATTATGATCTATATTGTACAGTACTATTAGTTCATTAGTATTAACTACATAATTAGCCATTATTCTTCTTTTTTTACATAACAGATCAAACTTTATGATCATAATTGTTGATTAGCTCAAAAACTCTCAGGTCTCTCTTGTCACTCCCCTATGTGTGTTCATGATCACCAATTGAGCATACACCCTTATATGGCCAGACTCAAGAAATACAAGATTAAGGAAAATAAAAAATGCAGACTATTTTGAATGACATCATATTCAACCCAAACATGAGCCTAGATCAACTTGGGTAGTGTATGATATAACTAAAATGTTAGTACACATAAAAAAATAATCTAATATTTATGCTAGAAGAAATAAAATTTCAATAATACTATTTGTTATCTCAAAATCTAATGTTAGTATCCTAGATTACCACACTTTTTAAGTCCATGCTTAGTGCTAACACGTACATATGGATTTTTTATTCTTATTGAATCTTAATTAGGTTATTAAACCTAAACTAATGTCCCAAGACTAACCATGAGGGGGTGAAATGGTAATTTTAAAAATTACTCTTGGATTTAAACGTTTAAAATCAGTTAACTATTAGTAGCAAGTTAATTAAGGTTTTAAAAAAATTTTCAACCATGAAAAAATAAAACTTGCAGTAAGCAAGAAAATAAGTAGCAAAAAAATAAATCGACACAAAGATTTATAGTTGTTCGGTCTAACACAACCTACATCCACTCCCTGAAGCCTCCCACTTCTGGTATTGCACTATTACAAAAGTGACTCTCCTTTAGCCCCCATAGAAAGGCGGAGAAGCCTTTACAAAACCCTCTTCCACCAATCCCCAGAGCGACAGAGAACCGTCATCCTTTCACACCCACCAAGTGTAGGTAGAGAAACTTCATCCTTTCAAACCCTCCAAGTGCAGGCATAGTACCTTTGGCTATTAACACTCTCTAAGTGTCGGTAGAGAATTATCGCTCTTTCACACCCTCCAAGTGTAGGTAGAGAACCTTCAACCTTTCAAACTTTCTAAGTGTCGGCAGATAACCGGATCTTATCCGAAGATCTTCTCACGAGCAATCTAGAAAGATAAGAGGAATAGTGATAACCATAATTATAAGGATATCCTTACCTTTGAGTAACCATGTGAACCCTTCACACTCCACTTTCAAGAACTCTCTCTCAAACACTCTCTCACACTCTCTCCTTCAATTTCCCTTGAAAATGCATGTAGACAATATTTTTAAAAGTCAGTTTTAGTGGACCTTTTACACAAAAAACATGAAAAACTATCTAGAAAACTGAAGTTTTCAATTTTGAATGTACACGATTGTACAGTACTATTATATATTTGTATGTCTGATTAGTTTTACGAATATTTCAAATACAATTGTGTACAAACCCATTACGAATCGGTATGAAATCATTTCATACGCGATCATTATCCAGCATGAACTAAGTTTGTCTGGGATAAACAGGTAAAAAATTAAATTTTATCTAATTGAAACATCAGGATGAAATGAGCAAAGACAGAATAGAGATGTTCATCCTGGGATGACTATAAGTATTATCCATACGATCTTCATCTGAGGACAGAACAGAGACGTTCGCCCTAGGACGATCATAAAATATTATTCATACGATCTTCATCCGAGGAAAGAATAGAGACATTCATCCTTGGACAATCATAAAATATTATCCATACGATCTTTGTCTTAGGACAGAATAGAGACGTTCGTCCTGGGATGATCATAAATATTCTCTATTTGATCTTCATATGAGGACAAAATAGAGACATTTGTCCTGGTTATGATCATAAAATATCGTCCGTATGATCTTTGTTCGAGGATAGAACAGAGACATTCATCCTAGGACAATTATAAAATATTGTCCATATGATCTTTATCTGAGGATAGAATATATATGTTCGTCCCGGGACAATCATAAATATCATTCGTACGATCTTTGGCTGAGGACAGAATTGAGACAATCGTCCTGGGATGATCATAAAATATCATCCATACAATCTTTATCTGAGGACAGAATAGAGACGTTCACTTTGGGACAATCATAAATATCATCTGTATGATCTCCATTCGAAGAAAGAATAGAGAAGTTCATCCTGGGATGAAATTAATTATCGTCCGTAATATCCATACTTAGAAAAAAAATTTCTCTAGTCGGTTCGTTTAACTGGTCGTTGGAAAAAATAACTAACTAGATCATCCCGTACGAAGTGATATCGTACTGTATGCTATGTTAAAAAATATGAATTTTAAAACTCTCCCCTAGGTTTATGTGTCTGCTCAGTTACTTAATTGCAATCACACACTCTCAGACTAAATAAAATGAAAAATACATACTACAATTATAATAAATTCTAAATTGTTCTTGATTTGAAGTCCTCAACAATTCGAAGTATGATCTTCCTGAAATGTTAGTGCACACAAGAGAAAAAATAATTCTTTCAAAATATGTTAGGAGAAATAATAATCAAATCAATAATATTTTGAATCATAAAAAATATATAAGTTGCAAGAATATCAAACATGCACAACTAAGTTTTGACCTCATTTTTGTATGAGGTCACTAGGACCAATCCAAACCTTAGGATCTGATCTAGACCCTATGATCGAATCCATACTTTCAAACCCGAAATCCAAGGTTAAAGTCTCCATCCTGAAAGCCTTTCTCAAAGATTTATCATACACTTCAAAACATAGACAAATGACCTCTGATTTAGAGTCTATCACTTGCATAGTAATAATACATGTCTCTAGAGGTAACCCTCCAAATTTGAGCCCATTTTGAGGTCTCTAACATAAGGAATTGAATTGAAATCCAAAGGCTTTAAAACCATTAAATATTTACATCCTATGCCACTAGACCTGCCACCCAGTGGATTTTGACCTTGTAGCTTTCTACAAAGCCTCCAATCACTTTCAAACACTTGAACATTAAAATATTTTTTTAACCCACTTTCACCCCTAGTTGACCAGGGGTCAAAATGATAAAAATGCTCCTAAAGGGCAATTTTGGAGTTTTTCATAAACTTCAATATAGCCTATTCAAATAAAATCTCAAAACCTCTTCCAATGCATACTAATCACCCCTAGGAGTCCAATGGACTCAAACTCTAACTCTGGTCAAGCCTAGTTGAACAGTTTGATCCTTTTGACCAAAATACCCCTTAAGGGTTCATACGTCAATTTCAAACCAAATGACTTCCAAATTTCTAGGAACCTCTTCCAATAATTTTCAGATATCAAACCAAACCTATTGGACCCAAACCTAGACCTTGGGTCAACCTGGTTGACCAAGTCAACCTAGGATGACCAAACATGCTCTTTTAGGTCCAAATAGTCATTTTGACTGAATTGAACTCTCCATACGTTAAGATCACTCCCAACTGACTTCAAACATTATTTCAAACCTATTGAGCCTAAACCTAGGCCCTGGGTCAACCTGGTTGACCAAGTCAAAGTAGGTTGACCCAATCAACCCTTAAGCCCATTCACACCTAAATCATGCTCTAGATTGATTTCAAATTCATTTAAATTTTCCCAATCACTTCCCCTAATGATTTGGATATAATTGAACCTTTGACCTAGTCAACCATTGACCAAGTCAACATTTTTTATTTTGGTCAAACTTGTATGTTTAGATCAAGACTACCACATGCATTTGATCAAATCTCTATCAAGCATTCAAATCATTCTTATTAATGCCCTTCAACCTTGACAAATGCACCATGAGTCAAGTCATGGTCATTTTGACCAAGTCAACACCTTTAGACTTGGTCAAACTAGCTTGATTTCCCTTCCATGCCTTAAAACTTCAAATCCTAATCATCAAACCTCTCCAAGTTTAATCCAATGGCTCAAGCAATCTCTTCATGCCACCCCATCAGTCAAGTTGACTGGTTGACCAGACAACTCGGTCAATAAATGGCTTACTTAATTTAAAATGGCCAAATATCTTGGCTTGAGCTACTCCAACCCATTTAAGCTCCCTCCAACTTATCATTCTTTCTCTCAAAACCCCCCTCCCAAGCCACCTCAGCATCCATGTGGCATGGGGGCATGTTAACTTGTTAAACCAAGGTTTTAGAGTGGTCAAACTTGGTTAAACAAGCTCAAATTACTTTTATACCCATGCCAACTTAGCTCTAGCAGTTCTAACAGACTCTAGAACATTCTTAGGGCTCACTTCAGCCCTTGGATCAAGATCTAATGGCTTATATTAACTCCACATGCTCTAAAAGGACAAAACACCCTTTCCACATAGGATGTACCCTTGTCCTTTAGATGCTTTGCTCCCACCAACTCCCTGTACATGTGGCATCATCTAGGGAGCTCATGAATTGATCCTAGCCCTCAATTCAATCTAGAGTGGATTGAATAGGGTAAAATACTCAAAATGAGTCTCATTCTACACCCCTAGAACCCTCTCTCCATTCTATCCCCCATCAAGACCAGAACTCAACTCTTTTATGAAAGTTCGTTCGGGATGTTAAGCCCTATGAACTTAGTCCCAAGCTAACCAAGAGGGGGGTGAATTGGTATTTTAAAAATTCTTGAGACAAAGAAATAAATTCACAAACCAAATCACACCACCAAACCAAATGCGGAATTTAAAAGTGCGAAAGCAAAAATAAGAACACAAGATTTATAGTGGTTCGGTCGACAAGACCTACGTCCACTCCTTGGAGGCACCCTCCAGGTATTGCACTACAAAACGTGACTCTCCTTTAGCCCCCACAGCTAGGCGGAGAATCCCTTACAAGAAACTCCTTTTTGCCACCCCGGCAAGGCAGAGAACCTACCTCCTTTTGCTTCCTCCTGAAGCTGGCAGAGAACCACAACCAAAAGCAAAACTCCTTACCTCTACCGACCCTTCCACGGACGAGAAACTCCAGACGAAAGACAAGCAGAGCGATCCTTGAGCAACCCTTGTGAATCCCCTCACAAGCTCCCCCTCACAAGATCCTCTCTCTCTCCCTCTCTCTCTTTCTCTTCTAAAGGTCTTCTCAGGTCAAGGCAGCAGCCAAAGGTCTCTTCAAAACGTTGAGAAGAGCTCTTTAAATACGAAGAACTCAAAGAGAGCTCATAATGCAAGTACCGAACTTTATCATCCAGGCCGATATAGGACATCGGCCTGGGCCGAATTAGTATCAAATCAAGGAAGATCGGCCAGAGCATCAGCTCCTGGGAACAGTCCTGAGATCAATTGAAAATTTGGCCTGACGTCCAGGGCCGATCTCATGATCATCCTGGCCGATTAGTTTCAATTAGAAGGTAAACGTCGCTGAGCCATAGCCCTGGGAACAGTCTGGCCGATGAATTGTGGCTAGATGTTACCAGCGCCGATATGATCGTAATCAATCATCCTTAATCACTCCTTAATTTCCTGATCAATTAAGGCCATAATTTGGTAATGTTCGTCCAGGCCCGATCCCTGGAATCGCCCTGGCCAGATAATTTAAAATTCATATAGCCTAACTGTCTAGGCGGCTCTATCTTCATTTTGAGCTTATCTGTCCTGGCCGAATACACATCCACGCTCAGGCCGATAACGATAATGTCGGCTGCCTTAAGTTAAGTATCTTTAATTTCGACTTTCTGTCTTTAAGCCACGTCCGCGACCGACTATAAATATTCGCCCGGCCGTCGCCGAATGTGGGAAATAAAAAATTTTCTAAGCCTCTCAACGTGTGTGTGTGAGGGTTACTCGTAGCTATCAGTCCTTTTTGAATTATTACAAGTGACTCAAAAGATAAAAAATAAAATATACAGAACTGACTCAACACCTATAACCTAACTCGCGATCCTGGACTTGGCTTCCTCTTGATCGTCCGATCTTCGATTCCGAAAAGGTTAGAAGCAAAGAGTAGTCCAAGGGAGATAGTGTTTTGTCACATCATTCAAACATAAGGCCTATGAAATAGTTTGAACATTTAAGATTCCCAAACAATCTCTATAACCATTTTTTACAAAATCATTGCCCGCTCGACGGACCAGATTCCGGAGACCCTTTGAGCAACATCCACCAAGGCGTGATATTGCAACTGATCTAGGCATTGCATTAGCTCAAGGATCTCTTCTATAAAAATGAGAGCACTGGACAGTCTACAAGATCAATATATATATAAATCGGTGCTAAATCGTCCATTAATTTTGGGCAAAATCTTAAACCTCTAGCTTTATGGAAACCTAGGGAATAATCACATTTTATTAACCTTATTTTATTTTTAAATCTGTCCCCATTATATTTGTTCAGTGCTTAATTCATGTTAATAAAATTTTATAGTAAAATAATGATCTGATGGAGAAACAGCCAAAAAATGAGTTATATGGCATCTACGGATAGTTCCTATAGGCATACAGTTTTTGAGCCGTTGATTTCAAGATAACATCTCCAATTCTCGACAATCCTCATTGTCCGTATAAGTCGCGTATATCTTGTTGTCTTGCACAGATCCGGTTTGGAGAGATCCTCGATTCCATTTGAAACCGTTTGATCAGCTCAACCGTTCGTCCCATTGGATTGAGATCAGATGCGTGGTCTGATCCTAGCCGCTAGATCAAATCACACCAAATCTAATGGCTTTCACGATGTGCGCTGGATAAGTTAACCGCATAAGCTGCCACACGCCGTCCTGCAATGGCCCAATTATTTTCTCCCCACATAGAATACTGCGTGGGGCCCTCCTGCAATCAATCCCAACAATTTCCCACACGCGTTGCCATCTGCACTAGACAAATCAGCCGATGCCACGTGTCCAATCCACCACCACCTATTAATTAAAGGGTTTTAATTAATTTTAAAACCAATATTTACCAAAATCTTCAATAAATTAAAAAATAATAATTTTAAATAAAAAAATTAATATTTACAATCAAATTGTCTTAGATTTTAAACCCTCTTTAATTTAAAATTAAAATAGATTAAAAATATTAACATATTTTAAATTATTTAAAACATTTAAATGTTAAGTTTTTTTAATTAATATTTAATTTAAATTAAATTCAAATTATTTTGAAAAATTAAATCTAAATTTATTTAAATATAAACATTTTAGAAATTATAGTTTAAATATTAAAAAAAAATTAAGTTTATTTAATTATATATAATAACTTTATATGATTTAATTATTTAATTAGATATCTAAATATCTAATTAAAATTTCATTAAATAAAATTTAAATAAATTTCAAATGTTAGTAGATTATATTCAAATAATTTCAGAAACATTAGACTAATTCAATTTAATTTAGAATTATTTTACATGCTAATTATTTAAATTATTAAATGCCCTAATTAACCTAATTTAAAAATTCAAAACAAATTCATTTTAAATCATAAAAAATATAAATTTATCAAAACTTTTTAGAAAATTAAAACTTTAATTTAAACTTTTTCAAAATTTAAAGCTTAATTATTTTGATTAACCTGAATTATTTGAATATCTAATATTTAATTATTATTTAATTAAATATTATATTAATTATTTTAAAAATTAAAATTAATTTTCAATAAAACTTTGGAAAATCGAGGATCTCTCATTGGTATTTAAAATAATTTTTGAAGTATTTTTAATTATCTTATTTTAAATATAATATATATATATATATATATTATATATTATATATATATATTACTATATATATATAATAAAAGCTATTTGAAAATCTATTTTAAAACTATATGAATTTAAATGCTTAACTTTGAGAGATCCCTTTAATTTTTTAAGCCTTGATTGAGTTTGAATGAATAGAATTAATGGGGATGCTTAGTGAACAATCATATTTTGATTGTTCACAATTCTAGTCTTTAATTACAAGTTTTATATTAACCATTGCATGCTTAGGAAGCACACACCACTTAGCCTAGGCTCTCCTAGTTTTAAGGACATGATTGTGTTATTTTGTGTGCTTATTTCATGCTTGTCAAAGGGTTAGTTAAAATATTGATTTAAACTCATTATACTTAGTGACATCATTAAGGACAATAATAAAGGACATGTTTAGAGAACTTAGAAAAATTTCAATAATTAAGATACACCTCCTATTGAGTTGAAATTTGAACCATGTAAATTTATTGACACTCTCAGCCCATAGAAAAATTTCCACTGATTTTTAAAGTCATTAAGCCCCTTATTTAATTTTCTTAATTTTAAACCCTTAATTAAGCATTAAATTTCCAAAAATTATAATAAATCAAATTTAAACCCAAAAAATACAAATAATACCTCTAGATTACCAAAGTTAAAACCTTAATCAAAGAAAAATAAAATCCCTTTGAGTTGACAGCAAGTTGAATCTTAATTTAATTTTAATTAAAAATTAATATATAATTAATTTAATTAATTAATAATAATTAAAAATTCCAAAAAATTCCCAAACACTTGGGAATCCCTCCTTAGGTCATTACTGATCATTGGAGTTGATTTCAAGGAGTTGGGAGTTCATTTGGAATAAAATCGATAAAAGGCCTTTAATTAAACTAATTAAATAATTCAATAAATACACAAACTTTGAAAAATCATAACTAATTCTAAAAAATTTCAAATTGAACAAACTCAAAAGCATTCAACTCATAATTAAGTATAATATTTATTAAAATTTTCAAACTCTCCAAAATCAATCAAAGTTAAAAAGTCAACTTTTAGTCAAATCATAAGTCAAAATCAAGTCAACACTTCAAACCAACATAACTAAATATAAAAAAATCCAAATCTAGTCAACTTAGTTTCTAATAACTCATCTTAAGGTCTAATATTTTTATAAAATACTAACTTTTCAAAATTTAGTCTTAATTAAAAACTCAATTTTTTACCCCTTAATTAAATGATTAAAATAATCCAAAAAATTCCTAAAACTCAAAAATCACTTTAAAACTATATAATTCTTTAATTAACCTTAAAATCAGTAATCAACCAACTTTAATTAAAATTTATTAACTTTCAAACCTTAATCAAATCAAAACACTTAATTATATCGGGTACCACTATATAACCCAAGCCTAGAAGGCTATTAAATTAGCCCCAAGGAAGGTGAAATTAACTTCACAGCCTCGGTGAGCAACAAATGTGGTATCAAATAAATAATTAAAAAAAATCTTAAAATCAATTTAAAATAATTAATATTTAAACATTAATTAAATATCTTCCATTAAGCCTTTCAACCAATCAAATCCTTAAATAACTTTAACTAATTTCCCTACCTATGACATATCCAATGCACACTTTAGATGGTTTTCTAGGACAACCAACTCTAGTCTTAGGCTAGGCCGGTGTTTACTTTTCTGCTTCTGTGTGCCAAGTTTTTGAGTTTTTACTGCATATTATTTGCTAGCTTAAAATTGATGTGTTTGTTTACTTTTTTATTTGTACTCTGTGCTAAGAGTAATTGAGCACTTTAAATTTTAAATATTACTTGTTTGAGATTGATTATAACTATTTGGGATTATATATATAACTTCTTATTATTAGGATAATGCTGTATGATCGAGTCTCGAATTTTCTTCTTTTATTAAATATAATTTAATTATATTTGAGTTATAATTTTAACAGTGACTTAAGAATGGGGTATTTATATCCAACTTGGATTCCAAAGAGGAGAAGCATCCCTAAAGGGGAGAGACTTCTTCCATTTAGAAGATCAAGTTAGGATACCATTCAAATATCCAAAGAGAAAAGATAACACCCCTTTAAAGGAAGAGTTTCTTTTCATTTGAATATATGAAACCGACGAATCAAGAAGCTCATGGGAGAACAAAGGAGTGGATGATGAGAAGAATCCCATTCTCAAAGTCACTTGAGTCTTAGGAGTAGAATTCGGTCATTGTTAGTGGTGCCCGGCCACTTTACTTTTTAACAATTCTGGGATGTAATAATAAGTGGCACTTGCCATATGGACATTCAATTTGAGTAATTAATTTAATTGATTTATTTAATTAATTACGCAGTTGAACTACTTGCTTTTCTAATCTTTTTACCTGCATGCCAATTTTCATTTAACCTAGAATTCGATTGTAGGCTCTTAAGGACTTATTAAAATTTTTCTACTTAAATCAAATTAAAAATTTTAAGTCAACATAGAAATTCTAACATTTTAAGAAGCAATCCCGGGACCGTCGGGAGTTCACATGCGTAATTGTTGCATCTTCTTTCCTTTTGCTAGGCACCTCCCCGTCTGCGGGTTTTGGCAGACCACCAAGCGTATGAGGGTGCAGATCTATCAAGGGGAATCTGTGTATTCTTTTAGGGAAAAATCTATTTTTATGCCTTTTTAAAACTGGTTCATTTTAAATTTAAGCATTTAATTGAGTCAATTAGCATGCATTGCATTAATAACAAATTAAATAGAATCTAAATTTTAATTGCATTTATTTAGGCATAAAATACCCAACATATGTTTATGGACCAATTAGGATCTGCTCTAGATATTAGCCTTATTCTTAAAAACATTTATTAAATAATGTCCCTACCACTCAACATTAAAAGACCAGACTCATGATTTTAAAGCGCCTAGGTGGTTTAGTTAGCTCCCCAATCCAGGCCGCGGTAAGTCCAAATTTGTACTACATTAGCTAGGTTCGGGTTACTAATTTTTTAGTACCGACTTTAGACTTAGGTTATGAGGCAAGCTCGGGCTATAAGTCCTCAACCTTCGGGAATTAAATCCAAAACTTCTAATAAAATTGATCATTCAAATCAAATATATCTTTCAATCAGATTCAAGCCCAACACTTAGGATAGACTGGGGTACTTCTGAATTATTTCAAAATCATAAGTTCCTCATACACTTCTTCCTTTGACTATAGAAATAAGTTCTCAACCTTGAACCAATCTAAATTGAAAATTCTAACCTTTACCTACTTCGACATCAAACTTTGAAATCTTAAGTGAATTTTTTATCGCTATTTTAATCGAGAGTATTTATAGGAAAACTCTATTTTCCCATATGATATAATTAACTATAAGGCCTTACACTCGTAGGAGATTTAGAAACCCAGACTAGATTTTCAAAATCAATTTTTTAAAACCTCAATTAATTCTCTTTGGGAAAAATCAAATCTGACGATCATTATCATCATTTTCAAATGATTGATAGTGATTGATATCTTCTTTCTTTGAAGAGATATATCGATACTTATTATAGTTTTGATTATGAAATTAATAATTCCTTTATCTATATTAATGTTGCCAAATACTCGATCGAATTTAATGTTGACCCTCCGGGGTCATATATGATTCTTTCCTGAGTTTAACTATGATAATCAGGATAAATTTAAATTTTATAATTCGAACCCATTAGGGAATGATATTTTCACCTCCCGAGGTGATATATAATTCATAATAATGTGTTCAATTACAAAATTGTAAGAAATTTAATCTCTCCAAAACAAAATTAATACTTTTCAAAACTAACATTTTTCAAACACTAAGTAGCAACTATTTGAACAATCTCTTCAATTTTTATGATGGAAAAACAATTATTATTTGAATAAAGTTGATAATCCTAAATTTCTTCTTAACTCTCCCCCTAAATGAATAAATATGTGAATATAAGGGAATTTTTATTAAGAATAAATCTTTTTTTTTTATTTTTTTTATGTTTTAAAAACACACAAAGCGTACACAAAGCAAGAAACTAAAATAAAAAACAAAGCACTACGAACAAAGCAAACAACAAGATAAGAAACAATCAAAAAGACAAGAAATAATCAGAGACAAACACAAAAAATAATTAAATACAAATAATATTTCTCTCTATTTTTTGGCAACAGCAAAAAGAGAAGAAGAAAAACAAAAGAAATGTAAGAAGTTATATGAGAAACCTTTGATAATTGATCCAGAAAGAGATTGATTTATAATTACAATAAGAAGATTAATGTTCATTAGAGAAAAATAAATATTCATAACTTTTAAATTAAGATATAATATAGATAAGATAAATATATCATGGTCATGAAGCATTCTAAACAATTGGATAAGGAAACTTATTGCAAAGGTGACAAAATAAAGATTAATTTAAGTCAATTTCCAATACAAAATATAATTGAACATTAGAATGATTAAAAATTGAAGATTAAAAGAAAGAGGAATGAACATTATTAATATACTTGTTTGTCGACTTTGTGCATCTTTTCAATATTTGTGACACACTTGATGCATCTTTTTGTATTTGAGCTAATTTTTTGCATCTTTTCAATTTGCGAACCATTGCGCATTGTTTTAATTTTTTTTTCACTTGTATATTTCCCCATTTTTATAATTGATCTTTAAAAAATTAATAATTTTAAAATTTAAACTTCTCTAAGTACAAAAATAGTTATATTGAAAAGATAAATAACTAATAATAAGACATCAAAATTGTAATAATAATATTAAAATTTTATATGCCTAAAAAAGAACTTACGATTGATAACCTTAATTTGATCGAGTTATAAATTAACTTACATTTTTGAAAAATTAGATTTCCTAATAAAATTAATTTTTGTATTGTTATTCATATTATAACACTTTTTAGATTAATTAGGTCATGATTATCATATAGGCAAATAAACATTTCTAATATAGAACAAAATCAACTTAAACAAAGCAAGACAATTTTTATTGATAACAAGTTATCGAAGAGTTACAATGAACGCTCAGATGATATCAATAAAATCAAAACATAACATTAAAATACTGACACAAAATAAGTACATAAAAAATACTAAACAAATATGAGTAAAAGATCATCACATCACATCACGATACACTGGCAAAGACAATCACATAAGAAGTACATCTATAACTCTAACAGGCCCAAGTCTGGAGGAGGAGGCTAGTTGAATAAGGAAAAATAGATACTGATTATAACCACATTGGTGTTCACCAATTCGAACTAGCTTTGAATCCAACCCATATCCTACTGCTATTGAGCATCCTGTTGGTGTTGGTGAGTTTGAATTTAATTAAAGCACTGATCAAAATAACCCTCAAGTCTATCAAAGTGCTAGACCATCTCTTTAAGGGTTGGTCCATAAGCAGGCAGAGGTTCAGGTGTAGATGCAGGAGCAGTGCTTTCCTTTCTCCCTCAAAATCCTCACTTCCATTATCTCTCCCAAAAAGTGCTCAGAATGAAGCATTGATGAAGTAGATGGGCAATTCTAGATGAGGATTATGATAAATTAGATTATACTTCTTCTCAAAAATGTAGGTCACTAGGTGTCCTAAATCAGTATTCTTCTTTCTCTTATGAGAGACATGGCCAATTTCAGAAAGCCCATGAAAGTAGTTAATAATTAGTTGGGCTTCATCTATAGGTTGACCAGTCATGATAAGGTAAGTCACAATGAAAAGAAGAGTAATATTGATACGATCACCACCTTTAGGAATTATAGAGGTTCTAATAACATACTGAATGATCCTAACATTTTGGTTCAAAGTGGACACCCTGGGCAAAAGACACACTTGTTCAATCCCTCTAAGAACTTTATTTATTTCAGTCTAGTCAAAATCAGAAGTAGAAGTCAAGTGTGGGCTCTAACTCCTTGAGTCCTTAATTACAAAATTGTTCCCAAATATTCTTTAGTTATTTCAACTCGCTTTTTTAGAATAAGAGACCTTATCCTATTTTGTTTAGTACTAATGGACATGTTGGCTAGAATGTAGTTAAAAGTCTCCTTATTATAGGAGTAAATAAGGGTCAGGATAGAAGAGAATTGGGTGGCAGCAAAAAGAGGCATAACTTGAAAGTTGATATTTTCTTGGAGAAGGATTCTAGAGGGTATAATCTTGGCAGAAATGAACCTAAGAAATGAATCCTCATTAGTCTTGGATAGAAAGTTATCATCTTCACTCCTGATTGATGAACCCTTGATGAGTCTACCCCTCTTGCTAGAACTTGCCATTAAAGGATTAGAAGATGAGAAGGATTTAAAAGGCTATTGAAGTGAATGAGATTTAGTTCTAATGCCCTTCTATTTAAAAGAAACATGATCTTTCGTATATACAAAAATAGATTCATACAGTACGATTGATAGATCATACGTATGAAGATAAATATTGTATGTTTGAACTTATGCGTTCAAAATAAAATGACTTTTCTTAATCACACAATTTATGAAGCGTCCTTTCATATAGACTTTTTAAACATACAATCATACAAACAAATAGGTGTTTGTTCAAGATGATCAGTTATTTAAGATGGTTTGATTCGTCCCTATATTGAATGACACGTGGTTTGTACATATGATCAGTTATAATAATTAATTCTGCCAGTATAACCGTCTGCATGTGTACATATGAATGAATAAACATCATCCAGGATGATCTACAGATCATAAAGTATGATATGTATTGAAAAAACAAAACTATATGTAATCAGCCCAACCTAATGATCGACATGCTACAGAATTTGTACAGTACAAAAATAATTTTGTACAGTATAAATAGAACACTTAAAAACATTTGCACGATCGATCAGTAATTGAAAATTTGATGTGAAAATATTTTAAAATTACATAAAACACAAAAATACATAAAAAATCAGAAAAACAAATATGC
The DNA here is from genome assembly GCF_001605985.2 of Dendrobium catenatum. Classification (NCBI taxonomy): domain Eukaryota; kingdom Viridiplantae; phylum Streptophyta; class Magnoliopsida; order Asparagales; family Orchidaceae; genus Dendrobium; species Dendrobium catenatum. The sequence continues at coordinate 9,867,119 of NW_021319178.1, read as the reverse complement.
ACATAAAATTATAAAATAGAAAATAGATAAATACATATATCAAGTTTGCAAAATATTTTAATTAAGCATTCAGATCAATCACACCAAGTCTTGTTCTTACTATACTGAAAGTATCAAAGGCTAGTGGTTTTGTAAAAATATCTATAAGTTGATCTTCAGTTGAAACATGATTCAGTTCAATTTTTCCTTTGCATACATGATCCCTTATGAAATAATGCCTTATGTCTATAGGTTTGGTTCTAGAAATTTTAATAGGATTTTTTGAAATACAAATGGCACTATTGTTATCACAATAAATTAGAATTGTGCCTATTATAAATCATAAATAAATTAATTATTGTTTCAACCAAAGAACTTGTGCCACACAACTTTCGAAAGGTAATGTATTCAGCTTCAACAATAGATAGGGATATGGAATTTAATTTTCTACTGGACCAAGAAACTAAAAAATTTCTTATAAATTGATATGTTATAGATGTACTCTTTTAATCAATCTCACAACCTACACATTTTGAATATGAATATCCAATTATTTCAAATGAGGACCTAAACTTAGGATATCAAATTATTAAGTTCTGAGTTCCCATGAGATATCTCAAAATCATTTTCACTACGATCAAATGTGATTCTTTTGGATCTGATTGAAATCTAGCACACAAACAAACACTAAACATAATATCGAGTCTGCTAATAGTCAAGTAAAGTAAAGAACCAATAATTCCTCTAAATTTCTTTTGATTAACAGATTTTCCCTTTGGGTCCTTATCCAATTAAATTGAGGAACTCATAGGTGTACTAATAAGTTTAGCATTATCTATTTCGTACTTTTTGAGGATGACCTTAACATACTTCGAATGACTAAGAAATGTTCCTTCCTCAATCTAGTTAATGCTAAAACCTAGAAAGTAACTTAAATCTTTCATTAGACTCATCTCAAATTCACTACTCATAATTTCAGAAAAATCATCACAAAGATTTTTATTTATAGATCCAAAGATAATATCGTCAACATAAATTTATATAATGAGTATATCGTCTCCCAATTTCTTTAAAATGAGAGTGGTGTCCACACTTCTTTTTTCAAAAGATATATTAAGTAGGAAAGTGCTCAACCTTTCATACCAAGCCCTAGGTTCCTATTTCAATCCATATAATACATTTTTCAATTTAAAAACATGATTTTCTTATTTTGAATTTCCAAAACTTGGAGGTTGTTCAACATAAACATCCTCTTAAATTATCCCAATCAAAAAGGTACTTTTTACATCCATTTCAAACAATTTGAATCCTTTAAAATAAGCAAAGGCTAACGAAACCCTAATTGCTTCAAGTCTTGCTGTAGGGGAAAAAGTATCATCAAAATCAACTTCTTCAATCTGATTATACTTCTTAGCCACCAATTTAGCCACATTTTTAATAACTACTCCTGAGTCATTCATTTTATTTTTGAACATCCACTTAGTTTCAACCACACTTTGATCATTTGGCCTTGCAATTAATTCCTAAACTTCATTTCTTACAAATTGATTTATTTCTTCTTGTATTTCCAAAATCCAAAATTCATCCAAAAGTGCTTGATTTATATTTATGGGTTCATTCATTAAAATTAAGGTAGAATGATTAACTTCTTTTCTTAGTCCAAACCTAGTCCTAACCCCTCACTAAGTAAATCTATAATCAATTCCTTTATGTGGTTTTTAGAAAATCTCAAATCTCTAGGCATCGGGTTATCTATTTCCTACTTTTCATCCAAAATAATTTTCTCAATCTTTTGGGAGTAAATTTCTATCTCATCCTCTTCCAAATTTGACTCTTCCAAAATTCTAGATTCATCAAACACAAAATGTGTGGTCTTCTCAATTATTAAGGTTCTTTTATTAAATACTCTATATGATTTTCCAACGCTAGAGTATCCAAGAAAATTCCTTTATCTGATTTTGGATCAAATTTTCCTAAGTCAGATTTTGCATTATTTTGAATGAACAATTTACATCTAAAAATATGCTAATGTGACCAATTAGGTGTTCTCCCTTTAAGAAGCTCATAGGGTGTTTTGTTTAATTTTTACTTAATGTTCACTCTATTCAGAATATAACATGCAGTGCTAACCGCTTCTTCCTAAAAATATTTAGGAAGTGAATATTCTTCCAACATGGCTCGAGTAGCTTCTATAAATATTATGTTATTTCTTTCGACAACCCCATTCTATTGAGGGGTTCTAAGTGCAAAAAAATTGTGATCAATTCCTTTCTCTTTAGAGAATTTCTTAAATTTTTTATTTTCAAATTCACTGACATGACTACTTTGAATAGTTAAAATTTCACATCTTAGTTTCCTCGGAATCCAAGTTGAAATATCTCTAAACTCCTCAAATGATTCACTCTTATGAATTAAGAATTTAACCCAAGTGAATCTAGAAAAGTCATCTATAATTATAAATCCGTATACCTTCTCTCCTAGACTTACAATTCCAACTAGTCTAAAATGATTCATATATAAAATCTCCAAAGATTTACTAGTTCTAAGATCTTTATTGGATTAAAAAGAGGACTTCACCTATTTTCCTAGTTGACTTGCTTCATAATAGTGATCATTAGTAAAGTCTAGTTTTGGTATACCTCAAACTAAATTCTTTTGGGTAATTTTTTTAAGGTTTTTCATGCTAAAGTGACAAAATCTCATATGCCATAACCATGACTCATCAGAAATAGTTTTCAAATAGAAAGCATTAGGAGTTTATATATAAATTAAATCTAGTATATAAACATTATTTAGCCTTAACCCATGCAAAACATTATTACCATTTAGGCTTAATATACAACTAGTAGATAAACAATTTAATATTATATCCTTTATCATATAGCTGGCTAATACTCAAAGAATTATGTTTTAGGCCTTCTACAAGTAGTACATTTTTTATGAAAAAGTTTTGCATGTTTCCAATCATACCTGATCTAACCACCTTTCTAGTGGTGTTATCTCCAAATGTAGCCCTGCCTCCACTTCTGGCTTCGAGCAATATAAATTGCTTAGTATCTCCAGTCATATGCTTTAAGCAACCACTATCTAGGTACCAAATGCTCTCATGAAGCCTTATATAAGAGCGTGCCTACAAAATTATCAAATGTTAGACCTGGGAACCGAAACTAGTTTGGATTCACCTTTTGGCAAATTAAAGATAGATGCATGTATGATATGTCTAGGTTTATGCATCTTTGGTCTCCACACTAAATGAGTTTTTCTATCTAAAGTATAAGTGTGTAATATGTGTCCAATTATGCCATAAGTATAACATTTAACTCCAGGAAATGAATTTCTTAATTTTCTATAATTTTTTTGTCCCTTCCTGAGTTTTAAAAATTTTGGATACAAAATAGGATTAGTAAAAAATCTTCAAATATTAGGGGTTTCTTATTTTCATGGAGAGCTTGAACTTTCAATTTCAAAAATATATTTAAATCTTTCAGTATCTTCTTATCAAAATTTAAATAGTGCTCTCTACTTTTAGATTCATCCTTAAAAATTTTAAATTCATTTTCTAATTTTACATACGATGATTTTAAAATCTCATTCTCCTTATTCAAGTTATTAAATTCATCAAGTAAGCTCATGTTATTGTTTTCAATCAATATATAATCTTTTCTAAGGATTTTATATTCTTTTTGCAATTCTTGCTTTTCAAGATTAAGACTAGAATGCATTTTCTTTAGCTTCCTATATGCATCATGTACTCTTTCAGAAACTTCTAATAATTCACTATAGGTTAAGTTACATACCTCTTCTTGATCTGACTGATCAAGATTATAAGCCATTAAGCACAAGTTGGTGACTTCCTCCTTTTTAATTTCTAATGATTCAGAAATCGAGTCTGCCCAAAAAGCTTTTTGAAATATCTTCTTATCCTTTTTCACATTTAGTTTCTCCTCTACCTTCTCCTTGCTAGGAGTTGCTTTTAGGTTTAGTCAATCTGACTTTATATGTCCAAGCTTCCTGCACTCGTAGCAAATCACATCATTAAAAACCTTAACATTTCTATTGAACTTACTTATGTTCCACTATTGGCATCTCTCTGCTTCCTTTTTAGAAAGCTCATGAATTGTATAGTCATTAAAGCTATGTTATTCCATGTCTTAGGTTGCGATAGATCACTCTTTGACTCCTCCACTTTTAGTGCAATATTATTCTCTTTTCGTTGTTCTCCTGCATCAATCTTTATTTGACTCACTCCTGGCTTATCAAGAAGATTATCATTAGAGTAAACATTTAAATCCTTAGACTCTATAGTTGCAGTTATTTTAGCATCATATGTAATAGGTAAATATTGAAGAATCTTATTAACCATTTCAGCATTCATTAGTTCTCTACCTAATGCATGCAAAGAATTGACTATCTCTATGAATCCTATGTACATATCAAAAATAGATTCATTGGGTTTCATGCAAAAAAATTTATAGTCATGTAACAAGATGTTAAGTCTTGATTGCTTTGCTCATTAGTCCCTTTATAAGTGATACAGAGACTATCTCATATGTCCTTTCCACTTTTGCAAGCGAAAACTTGCATGTAGTCTTCTAACTTGTGCACAAAAGAAACTGTTTAAATATTTTTCATTTAGTTGTGCTAATTTACATTCTTGTACATTCTAATCTGTAAAGGGTGTTTCAACTCTAATGCCATCAACTAATCTATTTAGTTTTGTATACCCTTCTTGTACTAAGATCCATATATGATAATCTAAAGATTGTAAAAATGTAGACATGCGTGTTTTCAAAAAATTGAAAGGGATGTTATCAAACAAAGGAGGTCTAGTGATTGAATACCCTTCAGCTGTGTTCCAGTTTCCAAAAGTAGCCATGCTCATTTATCAAAAAAAAATCTAAACTTATGGTTTTGAAACAAAGCTCTGATATCACTTTTTGATTCTTATTGAATCTCGATTAGGTTGTTAAACCTAAACTAATAACCCAAGGCAAACCAAGAGGGGTGAATTGGTAATTTTAAAAATTACTCTTTGATTTAAAAGTTTTAATCCAATTAATGATTAATAGCAAGTTAATTAAGGTTTTAAAAATTTTTTTAAGCACAAAAAAAATAAAACTTGCAGTAAGAAAATAAGCAGCGAAAAAATAAAATGACACAAAGATTTATAATGGTTTGATCAAACATGACCTACATCCACTCCCCGACCCTCCCACTTTAGGTATTGCACTATTACCAAAGTCACCTCCTTTAGTCCCCACAGCAAGGCGAAGAAGCCTTTATAAAACTCTCTTCCACCAATCCCCGGTGCGCCAGAGAACCGTCATCCTTTCACACCATCCAAGTGTAGGTAGAGAACCTTCATCCTTTTACCCTCCAAGTGTAGGCAGAGTACATTCAGCTGTTCATACTCTCCAAATGTAGACAATGAACCATCATTCTTTCACACCCTCCAAGTGTAGGCAAAGAACCTTCATCCTTTCACATTTTCTAAGTGTCGACAGAGAACTGAATCTTATCCAAGATCTTCTCACGAGCAATCTAAAAAGACAAGAGGAAGAGTGATAACCATAATTACATGGATATCCTTATCTTTGAGTAACCTTGTGAACACTTCAAACTCTACTTGTAAGAAATCTCTCTCAAATACTCTCTCACAATCTCTCCTTTAATTGCCCTTAAAAATTCACATAGAAAAGATTTTTAGAAGTCAGTTTTAGTCGACCTTTTATATAAAAGACACAAAAAAACATCCGAAAAACTGAAGTTTTCAATTTTGAATATACAAGATCGTACAGTATGATATTATATTTATACGTATGAACAGATCAAAAACTATTATGTATAAACCCATTATGAATCAATACAAAATTATTTCATACTCGATCATCATCTGGTACGAACTAAGTTCATCCGGGACAAATAGTTAAGATAAAATGAGCGAGGATAGAACAGAGATGTTCATCTTGGGATGATCATAAATATTATCCGTACGATCTTCACCCGAGGACAAAAAAAGATATTTTCATCTTGGGACGATCATAAAATATCATCCTTATGATCTTCATCCGAGGACATAAAAGAGACATTCATCTTGGGATGATCATAAAATTTCATCTGTTTGATCTTTATCTGAGGATATAATAGAGATGTTCATCCTGGGGTAATCATAAATATCATCCGTATGATCTTCATCCGAGGATAGAATAGAGATGTTCATCCTAGGACAGTCATAAAATATCATCTATACGATCATCATTTGAGAACAGAATAGAGATGTTCATTCTGGGATGATCATAAAATATGATCTGTATGATCTTCATTCAAGGATAGAATAGCGATGTTTATCCCAGGAAGATCATAAAATATTATTTGTATGATCTTCATCCTAGTATAGAACAAAGACGTTCATCCTGGGATGATCATAAAATATCATCTGTATAATCTATATTTGAGGATAGAATAGAGAAGTTCATCCTGGGATGAAATTAAATATCGTCCGTAAGATCCATACTTAGAAACAAAAATTATCTAGTCTATTCATTCAACTACTCAATAGGGAAAATAACTAACTAGATCATCCCATATGAAGTGATATCATATAGTATGATAAGTTTAAAAATATGAATTTTAAAATACTCTCTTGATGTGTTTGTGCTTAGTTACTCAATTATAATCACACACTCTCAGACTCAATAAAATGAAAAATACAGACTTCGATTATAATAAACTCTAAACTATTCTTGATTTGAAGTTCTCAATAATCTGGAGTATGATTTCCCTAAAATTTTAGTACATACAAGAGCAAAAACAATTCTTACAAAATTTGTTAGGAGACATAATAATTAAATCAATAATATTTTGAATCATCAAAAACATACAAGTTACAATAATATCAAACATGCATAACTAATTAGCAACTATCTCAATATAGATCACCTAGGATGAGTTCTCTATGGTGATTAGATGAGTATCTCCAATATCTAGGTAATGGCTCCTAAGGTTCTACTCTATCTCATAGGTTAAGGGATTCTACAACATAATTGACCTCGTCTTCTAGCCTAGGCTCAAAGGATTTATCTGAGTCATCAAATGCAATATGGGTACGCTCTTCTACAGCTATAGTCCTTTTATTACATATCCTATAGGCTTTACCAATAGATGAATATCCTAAGAAGACACCTTCATAAGATTTGGGATCAAACTTTCCAAGATTTGATTTGCCATTAATTGGGACAAAGCATCTAAAATTGAAGACATATAGATGAGAATGTTTGGGGGTCCTTCCCTTATGGAGCTCACAAGGTTACTTATTTAACTTTGATCTAACACTAACCCTATTCAACACATAACCCTATTTAACTATAAAATATTATATAATATTAAGTGGGAAGCTAAAGAGTTTATGCAATGGGGTATGGGAGCTAGCAATATTTTTTGGAAAGATAAATGGTTGGAAAATCATTTACACACTCACGCCACTTCTGCTTGCAAAATCAAGGATTTTATTATTAATGGGAGCAAGAATATTGATTTACTTACTAAATTTTAGCCTAATTTTCTTATCAAGTTAATTCTCAATATTTCCATTCATTTTGATATGAGGATTGCATTTTTTTAATCTTTCTAATGATGGTAAGTTTGTTATTCAACAGGTTTGGAACTCTATTAGGAAAATGTATCCTAAAGATTCTCATTATTTAATTTTCTTGTATGCTAGCATTCCTCCCTCCTACTCTTTTCTATTATGAAGGATTTTGCATAATTATGTGCCATTGGATTTTATTTTATTATGTAAAGGTTTTTAAATTGTCTCCAAATGTCAATGTTGTTATCATATTGAGAATATGAATCATGTGTTCATTCAAGGTTTGATTTCCATTACTGTTTTGTTACACTTTCACAATAAGTTTAAGGAACTTTCCAATACTAGGTACAACTTTATTATCAATCTTCTTAATGAGTGGTTTATTCCAACTAATGGTCATATTAGGAATATTCTCCCAATCATTATTTATTAGTTTTTAAGGAGTAGTAGGAATGAATATAAGAATGATGAGATTAAAATGAATGATTTAAAGGTTATTTTTAAAGTTAAGAATAAAATTTATCACTTGTTTATTACTAATTTAGTTAAAGTTTATTCCTTTAAAGATTGTCTCCATGTTGCTTATGAGTTTTGTTTAGATTTTCATTCTCATTTAGTCAATTTAAAATATAGAATTATTTATTTTAGGAAGCCTTTGGTTGGATGTTTAAACTATAACATTGATGGGTCAGGGAACATTTTAAATGCTGGTTATGGTGGTACTATTAGGGATTCTAATGTTTTGTAATTATTTATTTTGCGGGGCCTTCTACTGCTAATATTATAATAAAAGCTATAATTGAGAGTCTTATTTATGGTATTCAACTTTATATTTCCTTAGGCATCACTAATATTTGCCTCTCCTTCATTAATTATTATATTTCTCCTACTTTGTGGGAAGGAAATGTTATTGATAATGCTCTTGCTAAAATGGGTTTTAATTTACTTGCTTTCACTAAAATATATGAGCTTTGTTTACCTATAGAGTTTAAAGGATTAGTTAGACTAGATCGTTTTGGCCTCCCTTATATTCATTTTAAATAGCCTTAATTATTCATTAGGTGGTGTTTTTTTTGGTTTTGTCTACTAGTTTCTATTTTTGGGCTGATGTATATGTTCTTTATTCTAATTTTATAGTTTCTCGTGTTTGGTACTAATTGGTTTTTTCTGATCATCTATTGGCAAAAAATTTTGTCTGATTTATTATGTAGCCATACATTTTGTTTGTTACATTATCTTATGTTTACCTTTGGCTATTGTTGGATGGATTTCTATTTTGATAGGAACAATTTTCTCTTTTTAGTTATCCTTATGATTTGTTTTTTTATCCATTGTGAGAAAGGTTTTAATTGTTGTTATGTTTTTTTTGGCATGCATTCGGTTGCATTGTTAAGATGTTATTTATGTAATGGTTTTTATTCTAGTAAAACCCATCATGCTTTTTATATTTAGGATTTCATGATTATAATCAAATTTGAAGGTCTAGGTTTGAGCTATGATTGGATCTATTGGTCTTCTCATTTGAACCTTAATTGTTGATCTTCTTCTCCCTGGGTCTACTCATTTTAGAAGATTTGTTTTAGCCATGACCCCTTATAAAATCTTATTAGCTTTATGGATTCTGGTTTGTATCTTGATTGATCTCTTTGGACTGATTGGTTTTTCCAATTACTTAATGAGTCTTGGATACTTAATTTTGTGTTTTTCTAGAATCTGAATGGTTAAGCTGGAAATTACAACACTATTCTTGCTATCATGATTATTCTAACCTTTTCCTTGTATGCTTCTTCTTCTACTACTATCCTCTACATATTCGAGTGTGCATAAATGTGTTTGGGATGAGAATGGAGTGGCATTTGGGTTCTCTTCATGATAAAGCTACTATTACTAACCTTGGGGATTCCTTTTCTGACTAATTTATGGTTTTTGGTGGCTTCTATTTTATTATTGTGATTATGGACTTATCCTATCAGGATATGTTTTGTTGTCAATATGTCAAAATGATTTTGCTTTATATCTCTATTGGTTTCAACTATTCTATTTCTATGTGCTCTCAATTGCTTGGTTTCATGATATCCAATATGAAACTTCAGAATACTTCCAACAAAACAAATATCAAAATTCTCAATATGGATGCTATTATATATAGGTTTTATAATTCTTATTGGATTCAATTATCTACTATTTCCAAATGTGATTCCTATTTTCCTATTTTGTTAAGCAGGTTCTCATTTTGCAATCTTCCTCCCTTGGAGGCTCCTAGGACTTCAAAAAACTTGAGTCTTGGCAATTAATTTTTATAGGAAGATTAGTTTGAAAGTCTTTATTTTTATCTTCCTTTTTTTTGGTGCAGGATTCTAGCTGCCCAAGATTGTTATTAATTATTTTTGTAATTCTTAGTATAGGGAATCATAGACTCACAAGTTTTCTATTAAATTTTTTGTAGCTCTTTCGATCAATAGAGAGCTGAAGGTTCATGATAAGGACCTTATAACCATTTTTTATATTAACATGTAAGCCCCTCTATGCGTTTCAACCCAAAATAATTATTACTTATGCATAAAACTATCTAGGGAGAGAATATTCAGCTAATATGGCCCTAAGAGCTTCTACTAAAGTTATATTCTTCCTTATAGCTATTCTATTTGCTGAGGGGTCTTAGGGGCACAAAAGTTATGATCTATCACTGAAAGTTCATTAGGGATGTTAAGCCCATAAGAACTAGCCCGAGGCTAACCAAGAGGGGGGTGAATTCGTATTTTAAAAAACTTCTTACAATCAAAGCACAATCACAAACCAAAATCACCACAGAAATCAAAGTGCAAAAAATAAATGCGAAAATAAAACAAAGAAGGGTCACACCGGATTTATAGTGGTTCGGTCAAACCATGACCTACGTCCACTCCTCAGAGGCACCCTCCTAGTATTGCACTATAAAAGTGACTCTCCTTTTACTCCTACAGCAAGGCAGAGAAGCACTCACAAAAACTCCTTTATGCCAATCCCAGTGAGGCAGAGAACCCAACTCTTTTTGCTTCCTCCTAAAGCAGTCAGAGAACCCAACTCCTTTTGCTTCCTCCTGAAGCAGGCAGAGAACCCAACAACTTTTGCTTCCTTCTGAAGCAGGCTAAGAACCTTGACTAATTACTGAAGCTTACCTCCCTTGACCCCTAAGGACGAAGGACAAAGACTGGAGAAGACACCGTGGAACTGTGCTTGGAGCAACCTTTGTGAATCCCTCTCACAAACTCCCCCTCACAAGTTCCTCCATCTCTCTCCCTCTCTCTCCCTCTCCTCTTGGCTCTCTTAGGTCAAGACAATAGCTAAAGGTCTCTTTGCATGAGAAAATTTGGGTCCTTTAAATAGAATTTTAAGGTGATTTTCTAGAGAGAGAAAGAGTCTATTTTTCAAAAAATTTATGTTGAGAAATTTAAGGCGGGCTTTTAAATGGAAGCAGAAGATCGCCAGACCACTGTGATAGGTGGTCTAGGTGATGTCCGGTGAATTACTTTCGGTAATGGTTCCAATTCTAATCGATCGCTTCCTGCGTTTGGTGATATGGCTGCAGGTGGATTCAATATCGGTGCTCAGGAGGCTAGATTAAAGATGAAGAACAACAAAGGTAATGTTATCAATGAAGGTGGTCTGGCTTCGACGAAGAAAAATTTAACTGATATCGGCAAGGGAAAAGAGATTTTGGATAGTAGCTTCAAATTTGATAAGCATTCAAATTGTCTCTTGGAATTATGGAGTATCTATTGATCCGAAAGAAGTTATCATTCCTAAAGTCTGGAATGAAGGGAGAGCTGCGAATTAATCAAAGGTAGATGGTTCTCTAGTTGAGATATCTGGTGTAGATAAAACTTTGGTGGTTAGCAATGATAAATGAGTTGAAACCATTACTGGTGGGCAGAGAATTGTTCTGGATGTAAATGAGGATGAAGACTTATGCTCGGTCAGGAAATGTGAATCTGGGCTCCATAATGAAGATAAAATGCTTGATGAATTAGTTGTGAAGGTGAAAGAACTGACTGGGAATAATGCCTGGTTGAAAAAGGAGAATATCAGGGTTTCCAATCTGAATTTTGGTCAATGCTTGTCGGAGGATGGAATTACAGTTAAATTGGATTTGCAAAAGGAGGAATAAAATGTTAAAAAATTGAAGAATTCTTTAGTCATCAAGGTTTTTGGTGATTATGTAACTACATATGCTATCAGTGGTGAACTTAGTATCCAATGGGCCCAATTTGGAAGTTTCCATCTAACGGTGCTGGGAAATGGTTTGTTATTATGTGCTTTTGAGGAAGAACAAGCTTTGAATTCAGTCCTCTAAATATTTAACCATGGTATGTTAGAGGACATATTGTGGGGATGGACAAATGGTCTCCGAATTTTTTTCCTTCAACCTTGAAAGGAATTACTGCACCAATATGGATAAGAATGCCAAACCTCCCACTTCAATGTTAGGATGAAATCAATATTTGAAGGATTGCTTCCAAGATTAGCATTCCCTATCTAATTGATGGTAACATGTTCCAGTGGAATAGACGGGAGTATGCACGTATCTGTGTTCGTATTGCTCTTGAAGATAAATTACCTCTTGGTGTTTGGATTGAAGGTATTGCTGGAAAGTTTTTTCAAAAAATAGAATATGAAAGAATGTCCTCATTATGTTATAACTACAGTAGAGTGGGTCATGAGAAGAACAAATGCACTAAAATCATTCCAGTTGATGGTAAAGAAGGCTGCAGCAAATAAGAAATACTTATGGCAAATGATAAATCTGGTTCTTTCCCGAGAACTTCTGGGAATTGCAAGGAGAAGCTGGATGGTGATACATATGGTCCTTGGATTCATGTTAACTATGGAAGATCAAGGAGATATAAAAACAACAGCAATTGGAGGCCGGTGGTTCAAAAGCTAAATTTTATGAAGAAGGTCGATTCTTCAATCAGCTCTGATGTCACGTCTCTAAAGCCATTGCTGAAAAGAAGGTAGATCACAGGAATTCTAACGTACATATCATGGAAGATGTGCAAAATTCTGCAGCAGCAAACAAGATTATGGATTGCTCTCCTCTTAAGGAGAGTGGTGAAATAGACATCCTTGAGACTGAGAAACTGAATTCCAAATTAAAATCCAGTTTGGATTCTTTAAATGTAAACTATTTGGTTAATAGTAACAAATTTGATGTTTTAAGTAAAATAGTTGAAGAGGGGGAAATCCTAGAGAAAGATCCTATTATTTTTCCTCTAGTGGATAATAAAGGAGAAGATATGCTGGGTTCACCTACAACTACACATAATGAAGATCTTGAAAAAAAGAATATCAGCTCTTCTTTTGTTAAAAAGAAATTGGCAAAAGAGGTTAGGAGCTTGGGCCCAATTAGATCTTCAGTGAGAAATAAAAAATCTGATAGGGAGGTAAAAGAAAAGCTGGGGACTTCATCCCCTATCATTATTTAATGGGTTCGATTGTCTTCTGGAATTGTAGAGGAGCAAATAAGAAACAAGCTTCTCTATATTTGAAGGAAGTGGTGAAGGAGCATGGAATTTTGTTTGGCAGGATTTTGGAAACAAAATTATCTTCTTTTAGTAGAAGTGAGGTGGATGAATTAATAGGTGTGGATTGGAACTTTTGTCATGTTCCAGCTATTGGCCTTTCTGGAGGAATTCTAGTTATTTGGAAGTCTACTGTGGTTTAATTTTCTCTTTTGTTTCATTCCCAACAATTGGTAATAGGTGATCTTGTATTACCAAATGGGGAATCATGGAGGATCTCAGTTGTTTATGGAAATACTGACACTTTCAAGAGGAAAGAGCTTTGGAGGGATCTGGAAGCTTTCTATGACAAAGACATCCCCATGGCTATTGGGGGTGATTTTAACTGCTTATTATCAAAGGAGGACAAAAGAGGCGGCAAAAGATTTCTATTCTCTCAAGGACCAAAGGACATGAAGACTTTTGTTATCAATAATTATCTTCATGAAGTAGGTTTTTGTGGACAAAAATATACTTGGAGCAACAACAAAATTGGAGGAGCAAGGATTCTGGAAAGGTTAGACCGTTGTTTGGTTAATTCAGCTACTTTAAATTGTTATAAAAAGCTTTTTGTTAGACATCTAGCTAGGTTAGCATCAGACCATTGTCCGGTTATACCTAAGCTTGTTGAAGATTTATCGGTAAAAAGCAAATTTATCGAAATTGAGGATGTTTGAACCTAGCTTCTTTTGTCATTGTCAACAATGTCTGGAGGAAGAAAGTTAGGGGGAATTGTTCGGAGATTTTGAATATCAAAAGCAAGAAGGCTTTAAAATATTTATTCTTTTGGAGCAAAGCTAAGCTTAAAAGATTTTCTCTTCTTAAAGAAAGGCTTTTAAAAGAAATTTTATAGCTTCAATCCAAAGAGAAAGACAATGGATTTCTTTCAGTAGATGATGGATGGCAACTCCAAGTAAAGATTGCTGAACTTAATTCAACCTTAGCTAGACTTAACACGTGGTGGAAGCAACATGCTAAAGTTAAATGGCTAACTGATGGTGATTCAAATTCTAAGTTTTTCCATTCATTTGTTAGTGCTAGGAAAAACTCAAACTTGATATTCAAAGTGCTGAATGAAAATGGAGATATGATAGAAGACCAAAATCTTATTGAAGATATATTCATGCAGTTTTTAAATGGCAAATGGAAGCAGAGAGATTGCTCTCTTAATGGTTGGCCGAAATCCTTGATTTCCCTTCATAATTCGGACACAGTAATGCTGAACAGAGAATTAACCTGGGATGAAATGGAGAATGTAGTATTCCAATCCGCACGGTCTGTTGCTCCGAGTCTTGATGGTGTAACCTACTCTTATTTCAAGCATTATTGGGAAATTGTGAAGGTTGAAATGTGGAATTCCATCTTTGAATTTTGTGCAATAGGGAAGATGGAAAAGAGTTGGAAGGAGACACAAATTGTGCTTATTCCAAGGATTGCAAATCCGGTTAGTCCTTCCAACTATAGACTGATTAGTGTTTGCAAGTCTATGTTTAAGGTGGTTGCAAAGATTATTCTTAATAGAATGATTAATATTTTGCCTAAGCTTATATCAGAGGAACAAGAAGCTTTTCTCCATGGAAGATCGTTATCAGAGCATGTGTTGATTGTTCAAGAATTGTTCCATAAATTCAGATTTTCAAAGCCTCCAAAGGATTAGTTGCTTTCAAAATCAATATGGAGCAATCCTATGACTCTATGTGTTGGGCTACTTTGAGAAAAATTCTTGACAACTATGGCTTTCCTTGTAGATTCTCTAATCTTATTATGCAGTGTGAAGAAGAGCCAATGTTCTCATTACTTATTAATGGCAAATTATCTTCTTGAATTTATGGGAAAAGTAGATTTCGACAAGGTCGTCCACTATCACCCTTCCACTTTGTTTTTTGCTCTCAACTTATTTCAAATGTCTTTTATCATAGTAATAATACAATTGGGATTCGTAATTGTATTGGAGGCCCATAGATTTCTCACTTATTATATGCGAATGACATGTTGATCTTCTCGAAGGCTAATGTTGGAGCGGTGAGGGAAATCAAAGGTATTTTATTCAATTTTTGTCATTGGACTGGACAAAGGATAAATACTAGTAAATCTATAACTATTTTTGGTAAACATGTCAAGAAGAGTAAGAGGAGGGCCATAAATTAGATTATGGGCTTCAATGAAGTTAAAGAACTTATGTACCTTGGAATTAAATTGGTGCTAAGAAGATTAAGGGCTGCAGACTATCAAGGTATGATAGAAAAAGCTTTGAAGATGCTGAATATGTGGGGATCCAAATTCCTTTCTATAGCTGGTAAACTTACTTTGGTAAGATCGGATCTTCTTGCTTATCAAGTTTTTCAATCTACTCATTCTCTTATTCGTAAAAGTGTCTTAAAGTTGATAGACAAATTATGCATAGGTTTTATTTGGAATAAGAAAGATGGAGGTTTGGGTATGCATTATGTAAGTTGGGAGGTTTTATGTAAGCCTATTGAATGGGGAGGCAGAGGTTTACAATCTTCAATCATTAAAATGGGTCCTCTAAGAGCTAAGATGGCTTGGAAGCTTATCCAAAATAGGAATTCTCTGTTATGTAAAATCCTGGAACCAAAATATGGTAACTATATGGTAGATATAGGTAACTGAAAGAATGCATCTACTGCTTGGAAGATCATCTTGGATGGATCTAAATGGCTTTAAAAAATTGTGAGATGGAAAATCTCTGATGGTAAATCTATCAGTGTCTTTAATGATACTTGGATATGGGACAAAAGCATCAAGAGATGGCCTACTTTTGTGGCTGTTTCAAAAAATAAAGAATTCAAGATGGATAAATTGTTACTTAATGGGAGATGGAATAGAGAACTTCTCCTAAATTTTTTTTGGTATTGAATTGGTGGAAGCTATCTTACAAATCAATATAGAGGATAATTTGGTTCAGGATGAAATGGAATTGATCCATAAGCTTTCCGAGAAATCACTATCTTTTTTAATTGATGAGCAGGAACTTTATGACAATGGTAACTGTGTTTACTGGAAATGGATTAAGCATCTTAAACTAGTTCCGAAAGTTGAAGTTTTATGGTGGCGTGTTTTCAACAATGCTCTTACAATGCTTTAGCTTTTACATTCCAGAAATATTTAATGTGATTTGAATTGTCCTAGAGGTTGTAATAAAACTGAGAATATAGAGCATGTAATTACGGGATGTGAAAAGCTGGTGGAGACTATTGCCTTACTTAACAGTTGGGGATTTATGATACCATCATTTACCAGCATGGAAGAATGTTGTGAATGGCTTGAAAGATATTCTATGGAGAGTGTTGCGGATCTATGGCTTATGATTTTGATGATAGCAAACATTCTTTTTCTCTATGACTGCTTTCTACTAACATTTCAGGTCCACATGATCAGACTGCAATTTGGAACCAGCTCAAGATTGGGTAGACTAGGTCTGTGTCAGTTTATAATCTTTTTCCTTTCTTGAGTCTATTGTATTTGGTGTGGCATCTGATGATTTGTAACTTGGAAGATTTTCTATTGTGCCCTAAAAGATTTTTATTTTTGGTAACATCGTCCGTGACGATATTTATATTGTCCTGGACGATCTGACAAAAGTAGAAACCCTATTTAGGGCATCCTCATTAAAGAAGCCGTCTTTATGCAAAACACATCGTCCTGGATGATTTTGTATCGGCCCGGACGATCGGCTCAATTCAGTAAGAATCTGCCGCCATATCTACTTAGGAAAATCTTACTTTTGGATATCGTCCTGGTATATCGACCGGGACTATAAAATATCATCCTGGCCGATCCAGGTCAATTTTTCCAAAATTTCTCAGGCAGTTTTGGAAAGCAATTAATGGGGATTTCATTTAGGCCGATCACAAGATCGTCTGGGACGAAAAGACATCGTCCAGCTTCATTTCAGGGCGATATTCAGAACATTTTTTTTCATATTTAAACTAATCGGCCAGGACGATATGCCTATCATCCTGGACGATAATGGTGGCAACTTGCATTAATGAGCTCATTTTGAGAGCTTCTATTTAAGCTATGGCAAGGTACTTTGTAAGTATATTTGGCAGCCATTGTAGCTTCGTTCTTGTGGGGGAAACTTGAAGAGAGAGCTCGAAAGGGAGAGAGGAAAGGGTGGAGTTTGAGAGGGAGAAGATCCTGTGAGGGGGAGGAACTCAAGGGAGTGTGGTGGGGGATCCACGCGGTTGCTCCGACGAACTCGCACCTTAGTACCATCGGATTCAAGGCTTGTCTCGAGGTAAGTTCACCAAAGAAGAAGATCTCTTTGGTGTCAAAGGACCCGGTGACTCTGCCGCACCGGGGAAGGTGGAAGTGATTTTGTAAGGGCTTCTCTGCCTAGATGTGGGGGCTAAAGGAGAGACACTTTGTTAGTGCAATACTTGGAGGGTGCCTCCAAGGAGTGGATGTAGGTTAAGGTTTGACTAAACCACTATAAATCCGGTGTTTTCTTTTCTTATTATCGCTTCCGCATTTATTTTTCTTCCGCACTTTATTTGTGGTGATTTTGGTTGGAGTTTTTTCTTGGGTTTTAAAATTTTCCAATTCACCTCTCTCTTGGTTAGCTTGGGCAAGTTCTATAGGGCTTAACATCCCTAACGAACTTTTAGAGAGCAAATTCCTACCTAAATTGTATTGCAATACGGTATATTTAATGTGGAAGGCAAGAAATAAATTGATTCATGATAGAACTAATGATAGCTCCAGATTTATTACGATTCAAGCTATCTCATGGTCTTCATTTTCTAATTCTTATGGTAACATAAGCTCAGGCCACTGGGGTGTTAATCAGTCTAGAAGACTATGTGAATTTTGGCACCCTCCACTACCCGACTTGATCAAAGTGAACATTGATGCTTCGTTATTTCCTTCTTACAAAGCTGGTATTGGTGGTGTCTTACGAGATAGTAAGGGTAATTTCTTGATGGCATTTGGGAAAAAACTGGTTCATTGGGACATCTCTCAACTTGAGTTATCAGCTATACTTCTTATAAAAGAAGTTTTCAAAGATTGGATGCTTCAGTACAAAGGTATTATCATTGAGAGTGATAGCAAGAATGTGATGCAATATATTCGACAAATCATCAAAGCGAAAGGTAAATTCAATGAATCTTTAGACTTTCTTAGAGAGTTTGAAAATGCTATTTTTAACTTTGTTGATAGAAATAACAATAAGTTAGCGAATCTTTGTGCTAACTATGCTATATTTAGTGATTTCTTTTGGGATGATATTACCTCTGATAAGGTTCCTCCTTTATTCATTGATTTGATAAAGGATGAAATAATGGGAGGTAGTACCAACGTCTTTTATTTCTGTTTCTTTTTTTTTTCAGCAATAATATCCTCTATTACTTTTTTCAAAAAAAGAAGAACAGGACAATAGGAATATCATCCTGGCCGATCAGTACAAAATAAGCTCAATCAGCTGGGACAATTTGGGACGATGAAAATTGGTTACATCGTCCAGGCCGATACAATATCGTCCTGGATTATTAGTTCAAATCCGAGTATAATCATCCTGAACAATGCCCAGAATAGAGTCTAATCGATGTTAATCATCCAGGACATCATCCCATCTGATTCTATGATCGGCCTGGCTGATGTGATCGTATCAATCAGCCTTAATTACTTTCCATAATTACCAGATTAATTTAGGCATAATTATGCTGCATCGTCCAGGCCGATTTATAGATCATCCTGGCCAATGTCCTGAAATAAAGAATACCTAAATTGATCATGGTGACTAATTCTTTTTGATTTGAGCCTATCCTCCTGGCCGATACAAGTATCATACAGGATGATGCGCTTAATGACGGCTAATTAACTAGGATGTCCTAATTAGGGTTTCTATTTTTAGTCGAATCGTCCTGGCTGATATGAGCATCATCCAGGCCAATGTACTCAAAATAGAAAAACACAGAAAATCTCTCAAGTGTATGTGTGCAATGTTACTTAGCATCAAGAACCACTATTACAATTGACTCAAGAAAGGAAAAATTATAAACTTGACTCAACCTAAATCTACCCAATCTTTAGCTAGCTTGAGTTGCATTCGATCATGTGGACCTGAAAAGTTAGTAGGAAAAGCAATCGTAGAAAAATATAAATGTTTGTTATCATCAAAAGTCTAACCATAATCTCAGATTCGCAACAATCACAACCTCTTGACAAAAAGATTCAAACTTATCAGTTTTAAACTCTCCATCATGATCACTATGAATAGTAAATTCTCATATCCTAATTTCCTCTATATCTAAGTATAGAAGGTTCTAAATTACTTAATTGATTCACTCTTTTATGTTAGAAATCTAACCTATGTAAATCTAGAGTAATCATCAACAATCACAAATCTATGTGATTTCCCTCCTTGGTAGGCTATACTAATGGGTCAAAATACATTCATATGAATATATTCTAGTGGCCTAGTGGTGATGATATCCTTAAATGGATGAAATAAATACTTATATATTAAAATCATCATGAAATTATTGAAGAAGAAATTTGCTAGTACTCCATAATAGATTTACACCATCAATTCAAAATAAGAGATTTTAGCCAAATATGAAGAACTAGTAAAAAATAATTATTTTTATTAATTGCACAAAAAAAAGAAAGTACTAAAGAGAACATATCACTAGATGGGTTCATATATCTCCTCTATACTCCATGAACTTATAGAATTGTTTCCACAAACACAAGCCAAATACTCTAACAGAATGTATCTAGTACTTCTCAAAATTCATTTAGTTGACACTCAAAAAGAAAAATTAGATAAGAAAAATAAAGATTGAAATTAAACAAGTGGTTGAACTCCTCCACTAACATGAAAAAGGGGATTTTTAGAAAAAAACAAAAAAAAAAACATACAAAATGGATTCTGGAACTACAGCGCTTGAGTCACTTGCACCGTGGTGCCTATAAATTAAATTAATCTTGTAGTGCTGAAGCGTTTCCTTTGTTATGGTGCTAGCTAATATGGACCCCCTATTTAATGAATCGACACATCACTTAATTGGAAGATCATAGCCAAAAAAGATTCTTCTATAGTGTCATGGTGCTAGAATTTGGTGCAACAGCGCTGTGTAGAAAGAGAATAACTTTGCAGTGCTAACTCCTCTAATGTTATGGTATTTCCAAATAAATAAAGGGTGCTACAATTTCTATATTTGGGAACTCTAGCGGTGTCAATGATGGCGTCATAGAAGAATTGTATCTAACATGATAACACTGTACCATACTTGAATATTTTGTCCATTTTCTATATTTTCTTGCATAAACACAACTAAAACAATGTGTTTTAACTAACAAATTAACTCATAAAATATAACATTATTTATAATAATCAATAGCATTTTCATATACTCCATAATTAAATGTTACACATGTTTCTAAAAATACAGCAATATGAAGATTAGGATCCTCAACACGAGATACCCCAAATAAAGTATTTTGAGCTATTCAAACGATTTCAGGTTTAACATCAAAAAATTTTGTTTGAATGTTTGACCTATTAATGCTTTGATGGATTCCATCTACAAAAGGGTTAGTGTATTCTCTTAAAAGTCTAGACTAGACATTATTATTAAAAACAATTTGCCATGTTTGATTCTTTTTTATTTTTTCTTAATTTTCTATTTTTTCTAAGTTATTTTTTCAAATTTTTAGTCAATTTGAGAGTGTAAAGTTTCAACCCAACTACAAATGCAATGAATATTAGCAATTATAAAAGCAAATCCACTACTCTATAATTTTCTATTAAACAATAATAGATTAAATAAGTAAATTAACATAATTAGGGACAAAAATAAATCTTTAACTCTAAATTGAATTTAACACTTACACAATAAAAAAATAAAGTTTTTCTTACTTTATGATTACAACAAAACTAATAGGTATGCTAATAATAACATTATGGTGAAGAAAATATAAAAAGCATTATACATATACAACTATAAAGTTAGAGGAATTGAGAAAATGAAGGCTAATTAATGAATTTTAAAATTAATATTAACTTGCTAATATGACTTTGAATACCAACAACTGCACATAAAACTTTTAATAACAATGTGTAATATTATAAAAAGATGTATGCGTTGCAAGAAAGTAATAAATTAATGAGTAAAGTATCATTCCAAAGTGGATTTAACATATGTATAATTTGAAAAACTAATTACTAATTTTGTAAACCACTATAAGTTTTCTTGTGAAATAAATGTGAATTGATAAAAGTAAAATCTACCCTTTAATTTTTTTTTGGAGTTTTTATTTTTTATAAAATATATAAAATTTGTGAACTAATAATGTTCTTAATTTCAAATAGATTTCAATAGGTTAATGTGCCTCAAAGCAATAGTAATCTTTTGCTTCTATCAAGTTTATTTGGATTCTAACTAGTGTTGCATTTTAAACATCTCCTCAAGTTCCCAAATATTAAACTAACCCATGTCTAGGTCTAATTAAAATTTGTTTAAATTTCTTTTGTTGATTTCACTATATCTCGATCGAGGCCATGGATCATTGTAGATTTTAAAAAGTGAGTGACAAATTAAGTATCTAAATTAATCATAGAAATATATGAAACGTAACATAGCATTTCTCAACACAAGTAATCTATCTTTGAAAATGCATAGAAATTAGTGTACCAACAGTAAAAAAAGTTTATTTCATTACTAAACATACTTCAAATAAAAAGTGCAAACTATTTTTCTACACATGAAAATGGTAAATATAGTAGAAGTTAGAGGGATATAATTTGTATTGTCTTGGGAAGCTATGATAAATTGGATTTGATCATATATGACCCCTTTATCAGAACACATAATATTATCTTTCTATGTTGCACACATACAACAACAACAACAACATCAAGCATTTATCCCACTACGTGGGGTCGGCTACATGAATCCTTTTTCTCCATTGTGTCCTATTAAAAGTCAAATTTTTGTTTAAATCTAATAAAGAAAGGTCATTCCTAATATTTTCTAACCAAGTCTTTTTAGGTCTACCCCTACCTTTCTTAACATAAGTAAAATCTAATACCTCTACTCTCCTAACCGGGTCATCGGAAGGTCGTCGTTTTATGTGACCAAACCATCTAAGGCGACTCTCTCTAATCTTATCTTCTACTGGAGCTACTCCAACCTTTTCACGTATATGCTCATTTCGTATCCTATCTCTAAGGGTAAAGCCACTCATCCACCTGAGCATCCTCATCTCTGCCACACTAAACTTAGTATTATGCTTCTCTTTTAATGGCCAACATTCGGCACCATAAAGCATTGTAGGCCTCACTACCATCTTATAGAATTTTCCCTTAAGTTTGAGGGGTACATTTCTATCACATAACAAGCCCGATGCATTCCTCCACTTCAACCATCCAACTTGAATTTTGTTGATAATATCCCCACCTATTACACCATCACTCTGAACAATAGATCCAAGATTTCTAAAACTTGTACTCTTATTAATGACTTGATCGCCAAAAGTCACAATCCCCTCACTAGGTCTATTACTACTAAAATTACACTCCATATATTCCGTTTTAGATCTACTCAAGCGAAAACCTTTAGACTCTAAGGTTGACCTCCATAATTCAAGTTTACCTTCAACTCCCTCTCTAGTCTTATCAACAAGAAGAATATCATCAGCAAAAAGCATACACCAAGGTACATCCTCTTGCAAATGTCTAGTGAGAACATCCATGACTAAAGCAAAAAGATATGGGCTTAAGGCTGATCCTTGATGTAACCCAACCGAAATAGGGAAATACTTGGTCAATCCACCTTGTGTTTGAACACAAGTAATAGCTCCTGCATACATATCTTTAATGATTTGAATATAAGCATTATTGACTCCTTTCTTTTCAAGAACTCTCCATAGCACTTCTCTTGGAACTTTATCATATGATTTTTCTAAATCAATAAATATCATATGTAGATCCTCCTTATTTTCTCTATATCATACAACACACATCAAAAAAAAAAAATTTAAATTAGGTTACCACTACTCACACTCTACTAATAAAAGTCCCCCTTATATGAGAAATGATTCACCCAATTATAGATTATGAAAAAAATGCTTTGATACCACAATGCAGACATATATGGTGTTGTAGTGCTTTGTTGTCATCTAATATGGTACCAAACTAAATTAATGTGTCAATTCATGTATCATCGCATTGGTTTGTTGTTTCAATCTTTAGTTAACTTTCATCTTAACTTTTAGCATTGTGACACTATGGAGATTAAGTGCAACATTGGCGTTATGGCATTATGGTGTTTCTACCATTACACATTACTCTCCATCATGAATCAACTCATCACCTAAACTATGTTATTTATTATTCTCTGACACTTCTAGATGTGGAACTACAATGCTTTGGTTGATGGCACCATGGTGCTTCTTCAATAAATTCTCTTACTTAATTCCTTTCTCATAGAAAAATAGAGTGAGGTAGCATTTTCATTAAAAAAAAATTATAGCTCGGCCTATACATAATTTTCATTTTTAGCAGACCCTTATATTGGTAATTATCCCTAGAAAAGGAAAGGGCGTCATTGGCAGTTGAGGTGAGTAGTGATGCAGATGAAGGAATTGAGTCACCCAACTACATGCCATCAAAAAGTTAACATCTTAGAAGAAGCTAGTGGGCACCATGTATCATGGAAATGCTATAGTCGTGGTCATACCATCTATTATAAGGACATTGAGACTACTTTGTATCCTTTTTAATTAATGATATGGACTTCTCTATAATAAATGTATTGGCATAGCTGTGCAAATGACTTACTTCTTAAATCACTATTGCTAGTGAGAATTAGCAAAGAAAAGTACTTCAGAGGTGGGCATCTATTTTTTGATGAAAAGTTCCTAAAGAAGGAACAGATTGTGAATTTTTCCATGATGAACAAGGTAAAGGAATTGTAAGGCACTTACCAATATGAAGGAGGATCATCTGGGCAAGTTGGAGAATAAGATATCCCTGAATGACTTGATGCTAAAGGCCAAGGAGATATCCGAGGCATAGGTATCCATGGAAAAAGTTAATTCCAAGTTGAATGAGGAAAATGGGTAACCTGCTTCAACTTGGTTTAGTATGATGAAACCTTAGACAAAGGTTCAAAGAGGGAATCAAGTACTACCTATGGAAGCTTGATTTGTAGGGTGACAAAGACTTACAATTCCAAGAACCCACCATCTTCTTCAAGGAGTACTTTAAGTGTGAGATTGATCGCATGAGTGTGATTAATAATTGAGACGTTATTGCCAATCTTATGCAACATCTATGGCCCTACGAGCAAGATGTATTTATAACTTCTATTTATAGTAAATTGAAATATAATTTTCTTTTAAATCATCTTGTACTTTATACATATACATGTTTTCTTAATTTTTGACAATTTTTCAAAATTATAGATATAAACCTTAGACAAAGGTTCAGAGAGGAAATCAAGTACTACCTATGGAAGCTCGATTTATAGGGCGACATAGACTTACAATTCTAATAACCCACCATCTTCTTCAAGGAGTACGTTAAGTGTGAGAATGCTCGCATGAGTGCAATTAATAATTGAGAACTTATTGTCATTCTTATACAACTTCTATGGCCCTAGGAGAAAGTTGTATTTATAACTTCTATTTATAGTAAAATGAAAAAGAATTTTCTTTTAAATTGTCTTGTACTTTATACATATACATGTTTTCTTAATTTTTGATAATTTCTCAAAATAATATATATATATATATATGTGTGTGTGTGTGTGTGTGTGTGTGTGTGTGTGTGTGTGTGTGTGTGTGTGTGTGTGTGTGTGTGTGTGTGTGTGTGTGTGTGTGTGTGTGTGTGTGTGTGTGTGTGTGTGCACTCATTAGTATATGAGTTTAGATTAATAATGATGACATGTAAGAGAACTTATTTGTATAAGAATATAGAATATTATCTTTTTTTTTTAGTTCTTAACTCTTCATTGCATAATGCTTATATTAGAATGATAAAATTTTTCAACTCAAAACTATAAGTTCATCTTTATCTAATAAACCCCCCAAGCTCTCAAGTTCACATTAATGCATGATTCAAAACCATTCAAACTCCATTTAAAGTCAAACCATCTTGATTTTACATTGTAAAACTTCAATCTATAGTCAATCAATTGATCAAACATCAATGATAATTGCATGGAATATAAATACAAACTAATGAGTGTAAACAAACCTATCACTTTCTTCCTTCACAAGTTGAACAAAAGAAGGTGGTAGTTTACTCTCACAAAATAAGTCCCAAACAAAATCATAAGAAAAAGCTAAGTTAGCGCAATAGTGGGCTAACTTATTACAACTACAACCAACATGATGGAAAAAAAACATTATTACAATTACCTAAGAATAGACAATTTTCATCTTCAATCCTTCCATCTAACTTCTTCTCTTTGTTGTACACTTCTTGAAGAAAATGGACCACATTTTTATTATCACCTTCTATAATAATACCATCAGCATCTAGCAAACCTTCCTTCAGCACATTCTTCAAAGAAGTAATTACAAAAAGCTCTCATTGTTCATTGTTTATTTTATACCACTCGGGAGGTGGGGGATGCCAAAAATCAAAAAATAGTCTACAAAACTGATTGCCATCCCAGTTTTCCAAGAGTATAGGATTCCTTTTCTCCATATTTACAAAGCCGAGAACACTAGTAGCAGACAATGTATCACTAGACTCCACCTTTCCATGCTTGATTTTATTTCTGTTGTTCCAAGAAAACCATAACAAAGAACAATAAATTCTAACCATGACAAGATTAGTTCAATCCAACATTTCCAACTAATACAAACACTCCTGGAAAGAATTGTATTTCAGGATCAAAAAACCCCAACTTCTTAGTACATCAATCACTTTTAACAGCTTTATGCACAAAGTGGTAACATGATTGATGTCTTCAACCTCTCCACATCCTCTTGGAAACAATTTAAGGTAGTTAACTTCCTCTTCATAAGAAAATCTACTGTGGGAATTGTTGCCTTTCATAACCTCCACATAAACAGCTCTACCCGTGCATTTAACATCAATTTTTGTATCCATGTTACAGAATCCTCTTCCAGCTCCTCCTTTAAGTCTTCCTCTTTAATCAAAGCTGAAATAGATCTTCCAGAAAACCATTTTTTTCAACTCTAAGAAGTCCTTATCATGACTTCTATAAATCTGAATAATACTTATCAAAGTAACTAAATCTTCTCTAAAGTATAACATTAGTCTGTCAAGAATCCATCTTCCCTCATGAATGAAGAAGTCAAGTTTTGTATCCTCATCTTCAAAGTTGACAACAAAAGTGGGCCACTTGAGCAAGCTTTTATCCAAGATCCATACATCTTTTAAAACATTAATGCTGCTACCCAAAATAATCTTCCATCTAACTGCACTATTGAGATCTTTCCTTCCACAAGCAATGATCTTCCAAGATGGAGATCCACCCTTCATATTTTCAGTACTCCACTAATCCTCCCCGTATTTGGACAGTAAATTCCTGTTAAGTAAAGAAGAGGGATTATCTAATAGTTTCCATGCAAACTTAGCCCTTAATGAACCCAAGCTAGACAATGCTGACTGGATACCCCAACCTCCCAAAGCTTTTGGTTTATAGAGCACTTCTCAAGCCACATAGTGCAGCCCATGACTACCATCAACTTTATTACAAATGTAATTCCTGAAAAGATTCTCAAAATCCTTCAAAATACTTAAAGGAATGAGAGTGTGTGTCATAAGGAATAATGGAAGATGGACAAATACCGATTTCACCAGCACCAACTTTCCAGCCAAGGAAATAAATCTATTACTCCATGCATTCCACTTCTTCATAGACTTATACTTAAGAAATTGGAAATCAAACTTCTTCAACCTCCTTATTGTAACCATTATTCCCAAGTACTCCAATTCTTCCACCAGTTTGAATCCCAAGAACTTTGAAATTTTCTTCTTCCTCCTATCAACCACTTTACCACAAATCATAGCAGATTTTTGGTAGTTGATTCGTTGACTGGTCCAGTTACAAGAATCACTAATGATTGCATTCAACTTCCTTATACTTCTCATTCTGGCATCAGAGAATAATAGCACATCATTTGCATAGAGTAAATGAGAGATCTTTTGTTCCTTCAGAGCAATCTTAATACCCAAATCCTTGCCCCTATTGAAAAAACCATTAGAAAGCAATTGAGAATAGGCAATGATATCTTCGCCTCACAATATAATATATCATTCATGAAGACATATTCGATTTCAAAACTAAAAATTCTTGAAATTAACTTTTCCAAATTAAATTAACCTTTTCAAAACTCCAACTTTTTGAATCAATCAAAAAATATTCTCTTATGATAACCATATATTGACCTCATTTTTTTATGAGGTCATTACGACCAATCCTAACCTTTAATCATAGATCTAGTAGTTGATAGGCATCCAATTGTTAACCATCCATATCTTCAATTCAATCAAAATCTAGACTTCAATTCATTTAAAAATCATTACCCTAGTTTAAACCACAATCCAGACTTCTAACTACTTTCCAATATAGCTTCAATCCTATCCAATCATTAATAATCATTAAAATGATTGTGATTAGTTTAGATAATTTAAATTCAAGAAATTACTTCTAGAACCTAGTTTTTGCCCTGAAATTCAGACCAAAATCTAAGGCTAAAAGGCTATCATGAAAGCCTTTCGCATTTATTTTTCAAACACATCAAACCCCAGTCAAAAGATCTCAAATTATTGATCAATCAATTACATATTGATTAAGCATGTCTATAGGGTCATCCCTCCAAATTTGAGCACAATCAGAGGCCTCAAATCTCAAAAACTAAATATATTTCCAAAGGCAATGTAACTTTTAAATATTTAAAAACTATGCCACTGAACACTCTACCATGTGAATTTTGACCTTGACACCTTTCCCAACACCATTGATCATATCCAAACCTTTGATTATGACACATTAAGCATAAAACTACATTTTGGTGGATGGTCAAAATGACAAAAATGCCCTTTAAGGGTAAAATTGAAGTTTTTTTTTAAATTCAACATGGCCTAGTCGAACTAAACCTCAAAACCACTTCCAATGCATATTAAACATCATTAGGAATGCATAAGACTCAAAACCCAGACTATGGTCAAGCCTTGTTGACCAACTCAACCAAATTTGACCAAAATGCCCCTTAGGGGTATGAATAGCCATTTTTATCTATATGGTCTCCTCCTTACTTGGAACCACTCATACTCAACTAAATACAATATTTCAAATCTGTTTAGGTCTAACCCAAGTAGTGGGTTAATTTGGTTGACTAAGTAGCCTAGGTTGACTAGTGGCCCCTTAATAGTCTAAATGGTTAATTTGATTCAAATGACCATTCTAACCCATGGGACCACCTCTACCAGACTCCAAATATCACTTCAAACTTGTTGAGCCAAATCCAAACTCTAGGTCAACCTGGTTGACCAAGATAACCATGGTTGACCCAAAAGCCCTTTAAGGGTCTAAATTCCATTCTAACCTATAAAATTACCTCCACCAGACTCCAAACATAACACTAAACTTATTTTGCTCAAACCTAAGTCCTAAGTCAACCTGGGGGACCAAGTTAACCGAGGTTTACCCAAGAGCCTCGTAAGGATTTAAATGTTTCAAGCCAACCCATTTAACCAATTTAAATCCTCCAATCTCTCAAGTTCACATCAATGTATGATTCAAATGCATTCAAACTTCATTTAAAGTCAAACAATCTTGATTTAACATGGTCAAACATCAATTTATTATCACACCTTACAATATATGAGTTCAAGAATTCAAACTCTAAAACCATTGCCTTTAGATTAATCAAAATTAATTTACTTGATACCTTGAATACTTCTTATATCACCTCAAGCCAAGTCTTTTTCATTTTGACCAAGTTAACTTATTTACACTTGATTAAACTCATTTAAGATTTCATATCTATACTCAAACTCTAATTCTATGGCCTTATACTTCTCTCAAATCATCATATTAGCATTCTATACTATTCCACCTACCATCTCAGCAAACATGACCTATTGACTGATCAAACTAGTCAACAAGTCTCTAAAAGACATTTAAATGGTCAAATTTTTTTAGTACTTATTAATCCACTCCACTTAAAACATCTCTAGTAGCTTAAACCCTCCTCTAAAACTTTCTAAGCACCCTCTGATCCCATATTTAGCTCTAAACTAGCTCTTAATTATCCTATATGTGCAAAGGACAAAAGTGACTTTCCACCTAATTATCCTTGTAAGTGTCCATGCATTCTGCTCCTAATAACCCAAAGGTATGTGTCAAGTACCCTAGCATGCATCAAAACCCATCTAGCCACCCATTCAATTCCATGGAGTTTGAGTTAGGCAAAATGAAATATATAGCACATTCCTAACACTACCAATCTCTCACTTCAACAAACCTCCCAAAAAAAGTGAGAGAAATAAGGGAGAGAAGCTCTGGGATTTTGAATAGAAATTTTTCAAATTCAGCTCGACACACGTTGGTAGAATTTCCGGTAGTGACGAAAATGAGACCAACGAACTACTTCGACTGTCCTGCAACTACGGAGTCTCTTCGTTCTTATTCAGAGGTTCTACATACTTCTTAAAATAATGCTCCGTTGGTTATTAGGATCCTTTGATCCTATCATTTAAGCCAGTGTCTCCGGTTATAGGCAAAGGAAAGGAAATTATGGAAATTTAGAAGATCAAGTCTCCTCGTATGGGATCTATTAGAAATCCAATTGATTACGATGCTTCTCCCTCTTCTGGATTGAAATTTTGTAAATAGATTTAGTAACAATACTAGTAAATCTACTTTATCTGAAGAGGGATCCTCTGTTATGCAACAAATGGCGATGGATGCTCCAGTTGTTTGTGGAAATTCTCCTATCAGATCTTTCAAAGAAATTGTTCAAGATGTTGAAAACCTGAATGGAAACAAAGTATCAATTACTAAGAATAGACAAAAGTATATCAAGGTTAACATGGACAAGAAGGAAACTTTTTAACAGAGGATAAGATAGCGGTAAAATTGCATGAACTAAATGTAAAAACAAATTCAGAGAAATTAAAATTTTTAATTGTTGTTAAGGTTTTTAGGCACAATATCCTAATTCATCTAAGAAGATAATGGGAGATTTATTGAAAATTTCATTTTACTTCTCTTAGCTTGGGTTGGTTGTTATGCTCCTTATCAATGGAATCAATGGAAAATGTGATCTCAGGTAGACCATGGTTCATCAATGGTCATATAATTGGTATGGAAAAATGGAGCCTCAACTCTTTTCAAAATTCATTTGTCGGATTGTCCTCCCTAGTTTGGATCAGAATGCCAAACCTACCTCTTTATTACTTGGATGAAGTGAATGTTGCTAGAATAGCCTAGCTAGTGGGAACTCCTATGTTGATAGATGCTAACATGTTCCACTGGAGTAGATGTGAATTCGCTAAAGTTTGCATCCGGATAGAGCTGGACAAGCAACTCCCTTTAGGAGTTTAGGTGGGAGGAAGAAATTACTATTTCTTTCAAAAATGTAGAATATGAGAAGATATCTTCATTATGCTACAAATGTGGTAAAGTTTGAAATTTTGTTGATAGTTGTGGTTTTAAAGAGGGAAGAACAATAATCTAAGCTATGAAGGAACTTGAAAAGGACACATCCAATTTATTAGGAAAATCTAATACTAATGATATGTCCTATGAGCCCTAGATCCATGTCAATTACAACAAAAAAAGAAGAAATGCCAAGAAGGTTTTTGTCCCCAAATACAATCCTCTGTTAGCAAAGAATTTGAGCAAAAATAATTCTTGGGAAGAAGAAAAAGATCCTATTATTGAACCTATTTTGAAGCTGGCAGAAGGTAAGGATGTTGAACCTTATTGTGGAGCATTGGATGGCTCTATAAAGGTTTCTACCATTGAAGGTATGAATTCTTCATTTTTTTTTACAATCATCTGATAACGTAAAATAAGATATCACTGGTAATAACATGTTCAAATTATTGGATGAGCATTATGGAAATGTTGTTGAGGAAAATAATTTGGTTTTGGAGCTTGCTGATGAAGATGAAATAGTAGAAGGGGATGTCGAGAGAAATATTGTAATGGAAGATAGGAGTAATATTTCAATGTTCAAAATTCCATATGTGGTAAATAATGGTGATTCTGTTGTTACTTGTGCGGAAAACTTAGATAATATTGATAAGGAGGTTTCTGTTATTAAACCCAAACTACAAAAGGAACTCAAATTCCTTGGTCCATTGAATAACTCTTCAAGGCATAAAAAACTTGAAGTTTGATTAAAAAAAGGAATGGGGGTCCTTCTCCCTTGGTGGGAAGATGAGTTCCTTAGCTTTTTGGAATTGCAGAGGGGTGAATAAAAGGGAAGCCTCTCTCTACTTGAAGGAAGTGGTAAAAGATTGGGATGTATTCTTTATTGGAATTGTGGAAACAAAAATCTCCTTGATTGCTAATTGGGATTTTTGTAAATTTATGGGTAAGGATTGGGATTTCTTCCTCTACCCTTCTGATGGACTTTCTGGTTGTTTAATGGTTATGTGGAGGACTTATTTGGCTTCATTTTCTATATTAAAAGCCTATTCTCAATGTATCATTGGTGAGCTGAAAATTGTAAACAAAGCTACTTTGGTTGTATCTACTATATATGGGGGTAGAGAAGTATGTGGCGGGAGGGAATTATGGAATCTATTGTGGAAACATTCTAATTTTAACATCGTTACAGTTGGGAAGGGGGGGGACTTCAACTATATTTTTTCACAAGGAGATAAAAAAGGAGGGAAAATTCAATTTTTCTCTTGGGCCTCAAGAGATGATCTCATTCATGAATGAGTTTGATTATCATGAGGTAGGTGTAATTGGCCCATATTACAGTTGCTGTAATACTAAGAAGGGGAGCTCTCGCATTTGGGAAAGACTGGATAGATATCATTTGAATTCTAATGCCTTGGAATCTATTCAAAATGCTTCTACAAGGCATTTGTCAAGGGTAGCTTCGGATGACTACCCCATTATTCTCAAAAATTTTGATAAATCTATTTATAAAAGCAAATTGATGAGATTTAAAGATGTATGGATTTCGTACCCAGTTTCTATGGCTATTATTCGTAACTCTTGGAATAGAGTTAATGATTGTGAGCTCATGGAGAATATTAATTAGAAATTTTGAAGAACACTCCAGAGTTTATTTTTCTGGAGTAGAGCAAAGCATCAAGACTTATTGGTGTTAAAATAAAAATTAAAGAATGAAGTTGTCAAACTGTAGTTGGAGGAGGTGGAGTCGAACAGTTTTTGTAATGAAAAACATCTCCTTCTCATATTCAAAGTAGGTGAACTGAACACTACACTATCTCGGTTGAATACCTGGTGCAGACAAAGAGCTAAAATTAAATGGTTGAAGGAAGGAGACATTAATTCCAACTTTTTTCATGCCATTGCTAACGTAAGAAGGAATGGTAATCTCATTAAACAGGTAAGAGATTCCAATGGCTATATGGTGGAGGATCAAGAAGGAATAGAAAATGATATGTTTCAGTTCTTTTGCAATAAATGGAGGAGTAGATCATGTTTTCTTAACAATTGGCCAAAGAAATTGCACAAGTTAAATCAAGAGGATTGTAATTTTCTAGATTTAAATTTTACAATCTAGGAAGTTAAAAATGTGATTGAAGGACTAGGGAGGAGCATCTCCCCATGCCTGGATGGAATTTCTTATTCCTTTCTCAAATCTTACTAGAAGATTATGGCGAAGGATATGTGGTCCGCTACCTCTAATTTCTTTACAACGAGTACAATATGCTCAAAGTGGAAAGAAAGAAGGGTAAAACTTATTCCTAAAACTGTTAATCCGGTAGATCCATCTAACTTTCATCCTATTAGCTTATGTTTATCCATTTATAAAGTTGTGGCAATTGTTCTATTGAATAGAATGCTTAGAGTTTTTCAAAAACTTATTTCTGAGAATCAAGCTACTTTTTTAAGAGGTAGAATCTTGTCTCATCACATACTACTGGTTCAAGAAATTTTTAATAAATTTATATTTTGAAAATCTAAAAAGGGATTGGTTGCAATCAAAATTGATATGGAATAAGCTTATGATAGTATGGCTTGGCAAACTTTGAAACGTGTTTTGTAGTATTTTGGCTTTCCTAGGCAATTTTCTTGGCTATTGATGGAATGTGTGGTAAACCCCAAATTCTCTATTTTTTTGTATGGTAAAGACTCAAAGTGGATTGAATCCAAAAGTGTCTTTAGACAAGGATGCCCGCTATCCCCATACTTGTTTACTCATTGTTCTCAGCTCTTGACTAATGGGTTTAGTCAATGTGATAATTTGGGCATCAAAGTGGCTGCGGCATCTCCCAAAATATCACATTTACTCTATGCTGATGACATTATTATATTCTCTGAAGATAAGACTTGGGATTTGAGGAAGATTAGAAAGATTGTTTATAATTATTATAAGTAGACTGGGCAAAGTGTTAACTTTCAAAAATCTGCTATTATTTTTGGTAATTCTATTTCTCGAGCTAAGAAGAAAATTATTTCAAAGTTATTGAAGTTTAGGGAAGTTAAAGAGCTTAAGTTTTTGGGTGTTAAAATGGCTTTAAGGAGGCT
The DNA here is from genome assembly GCF_001605985.2 of Dendrobium catenatum. Lineage (NCBI taxonomy): Eukaryota > Viridiplantae > Streptophyta > Magnoliopsida > Asparagales > Orchidaceae > Dendrobium > Dendrobium catenatum. Next base: position 9,833,316 of record NW_021319178.1, on the reverse strand, counting down.
CATTTCATCTGATTTTTTATGTATCCTAGAGAATGCTATGGGGAAAATTAACGGTTGGGGAAACAAATACTTTTGTTTGGCTGGTAAAATGGTTTTGATCAAAGTTGTGATTTTATCAATTCCAATTATTATGCTACTCACTCTTTGGTTCCATTGAGTATCTTGAACGAAATTGATAGGATGTGCAGAGACTTCTTATGGAATAAACAGTGTGGTATTCAAGGCATTCATTATATGGCATGAAAGAAACTATGAAAACTGCAGGATCAAGGGGAGAGGTATTCATTCTGCTGTTACTGCGGTTGGGCCTTTTAGAGCCAAATTTTCATGGAATTTTATTAATAATCCTAATTTTATTCTTAAAACATCATTGAGGAGCAAGTATGGTGAAGACATCTGGCACTATAGCAATAAAAAAAATGTTCATCAACCTAGAAGATTATCATTAATGGCTTGGGTTTTCTCTGACCATTGCTACGATGGAGACTGTCATCATCTAGAAATTCAGTAGATACTCTCAAGGATGTGGGGATTCTTGATAGAAGTGTTGAAAAATGGCCTACATTTGTAGCTGTGCTGGAAGGTGAGTTTCCATCTATTGATAATTTTATCAATAATGGGAATTGGAATACAAATGAATTGAATAAATATTTTGGTAGCACTTTGGTTGATACTATTTTGAAAATACAAATTTTTAATGAAATATCTGGAGATCATTTGGAACTCTATAACAAGTTTACAGGAAAATACATTTCTAGAATGGTAGTAGAAGTTAATTTGGATTTAAATGATCAAACAAGTTACTGAAAATTCATATCTCTCCCCGTGTAGAATGTTTCTGGTGGAGAAAAGCTGTGCCTATGTTTGATTTCTTAATGCAAAAAAAAAAAAAAATTGGAGTGATGTCTTTGTCCGAGAGGTTGTATAGCAGTAGAAGATTAAGAGCATGTCACGGTCAAATGTGAAAAATTAATTCCTATTATTCAATTGCTTAATGAATGGGGGTTTGCTGTACCAATGTTTTATTTTTTCTCAGAGTGTATTTATATTTTGGAAGTTCTCCCTTCTATAAAACCATTTATGGCTAATCTCTACAGCACTTTGATCTCATGGAATAGTAGGAATTGTGTTCAGTATGGTTCCACAAAATTTGCTTGGTTTTATATTGCTTCAAATGCTCTCAGCATTAAATTAAATTTAACAATATTAAATTGCTATTCAGACTACTAGGGTGTTAATCAGCAATTGCTGTCTCATACTTGGCACCCTCTTCCATCCGGATGGATCAAATTTAATTTTGATGCTACTTTGGTGAAGTCTAATGAAGCCGGTCTTGGTGGCATTTTTTATAAACCCTAAAGGAAGGTTTTTACTTGCTTATGGAATCAAAATAGTTCATTGGGATAGCGAATTGTTGGAGCTTTTTGCTTTTAGATTATTGAACAAAATAATTCATGTTTGGAAAATTGAAGCCAACAGCATTGTGATTGAAGGTGATAATCACAATGTCATCAAGTATCTTAAAGGATAGGTGGATAAAGGGATTGGCTTAGATAACTTTGGTTTGGTCGAAGACTTCTGCTTTTTTAAGAATTTTGGTAATATTATTATTCATTTCACACATAGAAAGAGTAATAAGTTAGCTGATTTCTGTGCTAACATGGCTTTATTAGGTGATTTTCTTTTTGGATGATCTTAGTGCTAATAATATTCCTCCTACTTTTTAAAATTTGTTAAAAGGGGATTGTGAAAGATTTCCTATCACAATGTAGTTTGTAATAATTTCTTCTCTTTAATGCAAAATGTATTTCTTTCAAAAAAAAAAAAAAAAGAAACAAACAAACCTCCCAAAACCCCTTTGACTTTTTGTTTGAGCTTTGCACAAGTCCCTCTACCTTTCCCAAGTTCAAATCACCAAGTCGGACCTCGCTAGTGATGACTTTCCAACCACATTGACTCCAAATCCGTCCAACTTCAAGCTCTCTATATCTTGTGCATTTCAGACCGCACTTTCACTAAGGTAAACTTATGAGGGTTGTTAAGAGAGTTGCTATTTGCATGTTTTAATTAAATTCTTGCAACTTGTATATTTTTGATGATTCCAAATATTATTATTTTATGTATTTATATCTCCTAACACTTTTTGGAAGATTTAGTTCTTGCTCTTGTGTGAATTAACATTTTAGAAAAATCAAACTCTAGACTACTGAAGACTTCAAATCAAATTTAGCATGAGAGATTTTTGTGAATTGAAGCTTGTGCTTTTATTTGAATTAAGTTTAAGTGGGAGTGATTATAATTGAGTGAATAAACACACACACACTTAAGGAGATCTTTAAAAATTTATACTGATCGTACGGGATGAACATAGTTCATACGGGACGATCAAGTCAATTATCTCCTCTAAAGAGCAATGGAACAAACAGGAGTCGAAGAAAATATTAAGTCCTGATCATTCAGGACGAATGTTAATCGTACTAGGATGAAATGTTCTCTGGAAAATTTTTGTTTAGACAAAATTCATATTCCTTCCAGGATGAAATGCTCTCTAGAAAATTTTTGTCCAGACGAACTCAAACTCATACCAAGACGAAAGTCCTCTGGAAAATTTTCATTCAAACAAAATTCATATTCATGCCAGGACAAAATGCTCTCTAGAAAATTTTCATCCACATGAATGCAAATTCGTCCCAGGATGAATTATTCTCTGTAAAAATTTCATCCGGACGAACTCATATTCATCCCAGGACGAAGTGAATCGACTCTTCAAATTTTGGCGACATCCTGCAATTTTTGGGAATCGACCTATGGTATAACTGTACGTACAGGATGAACCTAGTTCATATGGGATAATGCTCGGGTACAATTTCAGTTCGTACCAATATACATTTGGTTCGTTTCCATACATTTAAGTAAAATCGTCCAGGATGATCCACAATTGTACACAACATTGTGTTGACTTGAAAATTTGCTGTTTTTTGATGGTTTTTCTTATCTTTCATATAAATAGTCTAATTTAGACTGCACTTAATCTTTTTGCCTACTGATTTTCATGTCTATTGAAAGGAGAGTCAAGGAGAGAGTGTGAGAGAGTGTTTGTAGGAGATTTCTTACTACTGGAGCGTGAAGGATTCAATTGGAACTCAAAAGTAAGAATCTCTACTTGTTGTTTTTGATTACTTCACTCTTTTCTCTCTTCTTTCTAGATTTCTTGTGAGAAGATCTGTCAAGGAGATTCGGTTCTCTACCAACACTTGGAGAGTGTGAACAACCAAAGGGTTTTCTGCCCACACTAGGAGAGTGTGAAAGGATGAAGGATTCTCTGCCCACACTAGGAGAGTGTGAAAGGACGAAGGGTTCTCTACCTACACCTGGAGATTGTGAAAGGATGGATGGTTCTCTACCAACACTAGGATGATTATAAAAGGATGACAATTTTCTGCCGCACCGGGTAGTGGTGAAAGAGAGTTTTGAAAAGGCTTCTCCGCCTTATTGTGGGTGCAAAAGGAGAGTCACTAGTGGTATTAGTGCAATACTCAAAGGGTGCCTCCGGGGAGTGGATGTAGGTCAAGTTTGACCAAACCACTATAAATCTCGTAATATACCTTTTGAATTCTGGAAAATATGCATGACTATATTTTTACAGTCATTTGATTATCGTATGTAAATCTTAGTTCAGGAAGGGTATACAAAACCAACTAGATTAGTTGACAAAGTTAGAGTTGAAACACCTTTTTTCGGACTGGACAGTAGAAGAACGTGACTTAGCACAACTAAATGCCAAATGCTTGAATAGTTTCTTTTGTGCTCTTAAATCAGAATATTACATGCGGGTTTCTACTTGCAAAAGTGGAAAGGACATATGGGATAGACTTTGTATAATTTATGAGGGGACTAATGAGGTTAAGCAATCTAGACTTTATATCTTGTTGCATGATTATGAACTGTTTTGCATGAAACCAAATGAATCCATTTCTGATATGTCCACAAGATTCACACAAATTGCAACCTCTTTACATGCATTGGGTAGAGAACTAATGAATCCTGAAATGGTTAATAAAATTCTTTGTTGTTTGCCTACAGCTTATGATGCTAAAATTACTGCAATTATAGAGTCTAAGGATCTAAACATTTACTCTATTGACAATCTTCTTGGTTCGCTAATTGCTTATGAGCAAGGAGTTAGCCAAAGAAAGATTGATGCAGGTGAACCACGTAGGGAAAATAACATAGCACTGAAAGTAGAGGAATCTGAAAGTGAACACTCACAACCTGAGGATGAAGATGACATCACTCTAATGACTAAAAAATTTCTATGCTTTTTAAAGAGGAAGCAGAAGAGATGCCAGCAATGGAATAGATATAAATTTAATAGAAATGCCAAGGTTTCAAATGATGTAATTTGTTATGAGTGCAAGAAACTTGGACATATCAAGACTAAATGCCCAAAACTCAATACCACTCCTAACAAGGAGAAGGTAGAGGAGAAACCAACTATAAAGAAGGGCAAGAAGAAGTTTCAAAGAGCTTTTTGGGCAGACTCAGCTTCAGATTCATGAGAGACTAAAAAGGAAGAGTAAGCCACTAATCTATGCTTAATAGTCGATAGTCTTGATCAGTCAGATCAAGAAGAGGTATGTGACTTAAGTTATGATGAACTTTTTGAAGATTCTGAATGCATGCATGATGCATATAAGAAAATGAAGAAAATGCATGCTAGTCTAAGTTTAGAGTTTGAAGAACTACAAAAGGAACATGAAATCCTTATGAAAGATCATGCTTTAATTGATGACAACCACATGAAATTACTTGATGAGTTTGATAACTTGAATAAAAAACATAAAAATTTAAAATCATCCTATGCTGAACTTGAAAAGGATTTTAAAAATTTTATGGATGAATCAGAGAGCAAGATTTATAGATCAAATTATACAAATCAAATTTTTGAAGATATGAATTTATTTTACAAATTAACGATAAAAGCTTTCAAGGATAATAGGATATCCCCTAAACTTGAAGATTTTACTAATCCTATTTTGTATCCTAAATTTATGCAATCCCTAAATAAACAGATGAATGGTAGAAGACTTAGGAATTCTTTTCCAAAAGTCAAATTTAATAATTATGGATTGTTTGAACATATAGCTCACACCTATACTTTGAAGATGAAAACTTATTTGGTGTGGAGACCTAAGATGCATAAACATAGATATATCATACATGCATCTGATTATAAATTACCAAAAGGAGAACACAAACTTGTTTGGGTTCCCAGGTTTAACGTTTGATAATTTTGTAGGGTCGCTCTCACACAAGACCTCGTGAGAGCATATGGTACCTAGACAGCGGATGCTCAAAGCATATGACTGGAGATACTGCACAATTCATATCGCTGGAAGCCAGGAGTGGAGGCAAGGTTACACTTGGAGATAACACCATAAGGAAGGTGATTGGGATAGGTATGTTTGGAAATCTAAAGAAATTTTACATTGAAATGTGTTATTGGTAGAAGTCTTAAAGCATAACCTGTTAAGTATAAGCCAGCAATGTGATAAAGGATATTGTGTGAAATTTTTTCCTACTAGCTGTATATTAAGCCTAAATGATAAAGATGTTTTGAATGGAAAAAGGGTTAATAATTTTTATATGCTAGACTTGAATTGCATTCAAACTCCAACTGCTTTTTGTTTGAAAACTATATCTGACGAGTCATGGCTTTGGCATAGGAGACTTTATCATTCTAGCATGAAAAAACATTTTGAGGATTACCCAAAAGAACTTAGTGAGAGGTATACCAAAACTAGACTTTACTAAGGACCACCTTTGTGATGCATGTCAATTAGGAAAATAAGTGAAGTCCTCTTTTCAGTCGGATAAGGATCTTAGAATTAGTAAATTATTGGAGATTTTGCATATGGATCTTTTTGGATCAGTTGGAACTGTAAGTCTATGAGGAAAGGTATATGGATTTGTGATTGTGGATGATTACTCAAGATTCACATGGGTTAAATTTCTATTTCATAAGAGTGAATCATTTGAGGAATGTAGAAAATTTTTTACTTGGATTCAAAGAAAACTTGGGTGTGAAATTATTTCTATACAAAGTGATCATGGAGGAGAATTTGAAAATGAGACATTTGAGGAATTTTGTAAGGAGAAGGAATTGATCACAACTTTTTTACACCTAGAACCCCTCAACAGAATGGGGTAGTCGAAAGGAAAAATAGAAAATTAATAGATGCCGGCGAGCAATGTTGGCATTGGCAGAATACTCACTTTCAAAATATTTTTGGGCTGAGGCGGTTAGTACTGCATGTTATGTTTTGAATATGGTGAATGTGAGATCTAAATTAAATAAAATACCCTATGAGATGCTAAAAGGAAGAACATCTAATTTGTCTCATTTGCATGTTTTTGGTGGCAAGGTGTTCATTCATAATAATGAAAAATCTACCTTAGGAAAATTTGATCCAAAATCAAATGAATGATTTTTTGTTGGATACTAAAGTGTTGAAAAATCTTAAAGAGTATTCAATAGAAGAACTTTGGTAATTGAGGAGACCACACATGTTGTATTTGATGAGTATGGAAATTTGGAAGAGCCAAATGTCATAGAAGATGAGATTGAGGTTAACTCCCAAAAGATTGATAAAATAAATTTGGAAGAAAATTTGGAAGAAAATGTGGAAGAAAATTTAGAAAAAGAAAACGCTTTGCCTAGAGATTTGAGATTTTCTAAAAACCACCCAAAGGAGTTGATAATTGGTCAACCTAGTGAGGATGTAAGGACTAGGCGTGGATTCAACAAAGAAGTCAATCATTCAGCCTTCATTTCAACTATAGAACCCACTAATATTGATCAAGCAATTTCGGATGAATTTTGGATTTTGGCCATGCATGAAGAGTTAAATCAATTTGTAAGAAATAAAGTTTTGGAATTAACTACAAGGCCAAAGGATCAAAGTGTAGTTGGAACTAAGTGGGTATTCAAAAATAAAATGAATGACTCAGGAGTAGTCATTAGAAATAAGGCTAGATTAGGTTCTAAGGGGTATAATCAGATTGAAGGGATTGATTTTGAGGAGACCTTTGCCCCTGTAGCTAGACTTGAAGCAATTAGGGTTTTGCTAGCCTTTGCCTGTTTTAAAGGATTTAAACTGTATTAAATGGATGTAAAAAATGCCTTTTTAAATGGGGTAATTCAAGAAGATATTTTTGTAGAACAACCACTAGGTTTTGAAAATTTTAAATACCCAAATTATGTTTTTAAGTTGAAAAAGGCATTATATGGATTGAAACAGACACTTAGAGCTTGGTATGAGAGGTTGAGCACCTTCTTACTTGAAAGATCATTTGTAAATGGAAGTGTGGATACAACACTCTTTTTGAAGAGATTTGGAAAGAATATACTCATTGTATAAATTTATGTGGATGACATCATCTTTGGTTCTTCAAATAAAAATCTTTAGGATGATTTTTCTAAAACAATGAGTAGTGAATTTGAGATGAGTCAAATGGGAGATTTAAGTTACTTTCTAGGATTTAGCAATAAGCAAATTGAGGAAGGTACATTTCTTAAACAGTCAAAATATGTTAAGGACATCCTCAAAAAGTATGAAATGGACAATGCTAAACTTGTTAGTACACCTATGAGTTCCTTGGTTTAGTTGGATAAGGACCCTAAGGGAAAATCTGTTGATCAAAAAAAATTTAGACGGATTATTGGATCTTTGCTTTACTTGACTACAAGCCGACCTGATATCATGTTTAGTGTTTATTTGTGTGCTAGATTTCAATCATATCTAAAAGAATCACATTTGACAGCAGTAAAAAGAATTTTAAGATATCTATTAGGAACTTAGAACTTAGGAATTTGGTATCCTAAGTTTAGCTCTTTATTTGAAATAATTGGTTATTCAGATTCTGACTTTGCTGGTTGTAGGGTGGATAGAAAGAACACTTATGGAACATGTTAGTTTATTAGAAATTCTTTAGCCTCTTGGTCCAGTAGAAAATAAAATTCAGTAGCCCTATCTATTGCAGAAGCTGAATACATCACCTTAGGAAGTTGTGTGGCACAAGTACTTTGGTTGAAATAACAGTTGATTGATTTAGGATTAACTATAGGCACTATTCCAATTTATTATGATAACACTAGTGCTATTTGTATTTCTAAAAATCCTATTCAACATTCAAGAACTAAACATATTGACATAAGACATCATTTCATAAGGGATCATGTATCCAAAGGAGAAATTGAACTCACTCATATTTCTACTAAAAATCAACTTGCAAACATTTTTATAAAAACTTTAGCCTTTAATACTTTCAGTGCATTAAGAACAAGGCTTGGTGTGATTGATTTGAATGCTTAAATAAAAATGTTTTCTGCATCATTGATATGTATTTTCCAGTTAATATTTTTGTGTGTTTATTATGAGTTTTTGATCTTTTGTTTGAGATTTTTTATATTTGAGTTTTTGAGTTTTTTGGTTATCTTTGTGTTTTAGTTTTGATTGAGTGCATGATTTGAAAATTTTGAGTGATAATCATCCGGGACAAAATTATTTTGTACAGAACGAACGTAAAATTTTGTTTGTACGAACAATCATTTTTCAATAAATAGACGGGCTTTTGAACTCAATAGTCACACTCTCACTTCACTTTTAAATCTTTTCGTTCCTTAGATCCTATCAATGGAAAGTTCAAGCAAGCGTCAAAAGACTCTAGCCAAGGGTCCACCAAAGAATTCTTCTGAGAACTTTCTTTCTAAATCCAATGAAGAATCCATTTCTAGGTTTGTCTCTGCCAAGATCACACCCTCTAGAATTTTTATCCAGGAACAACTAACTTTTCAGGTAATGAACTTATTTGCCTCAACTCAGTTTGGCTTTATCCTCACCCTAGTTTATCTCTACAACAAAGAAACCTTTCACTACTTTTTGGCAAACATGTCTTTCAACTACGACCATACTGTTATATGTTCCTTTGTCTTTAAGAAAAAAGTTGAAATCACCAAAGATGACTTAGGAGCCTTTCTGAATTTAAGGACAGAGGCAGCTAGAGTACATACCTTGATCACCTCAAATGAATATCAATGGTATGAAATTAATAAAGTGATTAGAGGAATCAATTTTAATGAGCATATGCCTAAAGTATCTGGTCTCATTCGTAATGCTCATATCATCCAGCATGTTCTTAGAACTTTTATAATTCCTAAAGCTGGTGATAGAATCAACATTACTCCTCTTCTTTTTATGGTAACTTTTTTTATCATGACTGAAGAACCTATAGATGAACCCTAACTAATCCTTGACTATCTTTATGGACTTTCTAAAATTGGTCATGTCGAGCATAAAAGAAAGAAGAACATTACCTTAGGACATCTGGTTGCCTACATTCTGGATTAGAAATTCAATTTGGTTCATCCTGATCAAGAGTTTGAATAATCGCTCTACTACAACGATGGATCATTTAGAGTAATCTTCAAAGAAGAACCAAGTAAAACACATGTCATTAGTGATACTGAGGAAGAACATGAAACTTCACTTGCACTTGCTAATGAACCAAATTATCATGATTTGGTTCAAAGATTTGACCGTTTAGAGACTCACTTTGATCAAAGGTTTGATCAAATAGAAGATCATATGCAGCAGCAGGATATACAGTACACTCAAGACATGGGGTTTATGAGAGCACAAATGAATGATATTAGTACCAACGTGCTTATGATGAGTACTTATTTTAACAACTTTGGTGCTGTTGCTCCTCCTCCAGATAAGGGTCCTTCTGAGTAACACTCGTACTAGATTTTATATGTTTCTTTAGTTGTTATTTTTTTTTGTGGGTTAGTAAAATGTATTTTACTTTCTTTTTCGTAGATGTTTTTGTTTTTAAATCTTATGATGTATTGATATCACATGCTTAGATTGTAATATCCTTCATATTGATATCAATATAAGTTATCATGTTTTGGCTTTAATCATATTTTTGAAATGTGTGTTAGTCCATATGACAATCGTTATAATTTTTTATCTTAAGAGTGCTATACTTTGAAATGCAATTTAAAATTAAATTCAATAGAAAATCTAATTTTTCTAAATTTAAGTATTGCTTATAACTTGATGTAATTAAGATTGTCAATTTAATGTCTCTTATATAGACTACATTAATGTCTAATATTATTATTGCAACTGTGATGTTTTCTTATTTTGTATTTCACTTATCAATAAATATTTATGCACTTAGAAAAATTTGAAATTTTTTATTATTGATTTTGGAAAGATCAAAATTATTCTTGAAAAATGTACAAATGTACAAAAATCAAAAGGAATGCTGCAAATGAGTTCGCAAGTTGAAAAAGAGGCACAAAATAAGCCCACAAGTAAAAAGATGCACAAAATTACATCACAAATTTGAAAAAGATGCGTAAAGCGTCATATGTGGTAGTTATTTCTTTCCATTATCTTTTAATCTCTTAATTTAAATTGATCTACTATACATTTATATTCCGTATTAAAATTTGAAATATACAAATTTTCTATTCATCCTTTTTGCAATGATTTTCTCTATCTTAGTGTCTAAATTGACTCGTGTTTTTGATAAATACTTTTATTATCAAAGTTATATCTCTTCTTAAATTTTATGAATTACTATGGTTTGCCTAATGTTTTGATTTTGTTTGCAAAATTAATTTCAATCACTTTCAAGGATCAATTATCAAAGGATTATCATATGACTGCTTACATTTCTGGTCTTTTTCTTCTTCTCTTTTTATTGTTGTCAAAAAGGGAGAGAAATTGTTTGTTCGTATTTGTTTTTGTTTTGATTTTTTTTATGTGTTTTTTCGTATGTATATTTGTTTTGATGTGTTTTTTTTTGTATCTTTTAAAAAAAATTATGATTAAATTCCCTCCTTATTTTTACGTGTTCATCAATTCATGAGGAGTTTAGAAGATTCTTAGAATTTGAAATTATACAAATAATAATTATTTTGCCATCATCAAAAAGGGGGAGATTGTTAAGAGAGTTATTATTTGCATGTTTTACATTCTTGCAAATTGTATTTTTTTTATGATTCCAAATATTATTATTTTATGTATTTATATCTCCAAACACTTTTTGGAAGATTTTATTCTTGCTCTTGTGTGAACTAACATTTCAGGAAAATCAATCTCCAGACTACTGAAGACTTCAAATCAAATTTAGCATGAGAGATTTTTATGAATTGAAGCTTGTACTTTTATTTGAATTAAGTTTGAGAGGGAGTGATTGAAATTGAGTGAATAAACACACACAAACTTAAGGAGATCTTTAAAAATTTATATTGATCGTACGGGATGACATAGTTCGCATGGGACGATCAAGTCAGTTATCTCCTCTAAAGAGCAATAGAACGAACAGGAGTCAAAGAAACTTTTTCTAAGTCCTGATCGTTAAGGACGAATGTTAATCATCCCAGGACAAAATGTTCTCTGGAAAATTTTTGTTCAGATGAAATTCATAATCGTGCCAAGACAAAATGCTCTCTGGAAAATTTTTGTCCAGACCAAATCAAATTCGTCCTAGGATGAAATGTCCTCTGGAAAATTTTCATTCAGACGAAATTCATATTTGTGCCAGGACGAAATGCTCTCTGAAAAATTTTTATCCAGATGAATGCAAATTCTCCCAGGATGAATTGTTCTCTGAAAAAATTTCATCCGGACAAACTCATATTCATCCCAGGATGAAGTGAACTGACTCTTCAAATTTTGGCGACGTCCTGCAGTTTTTGGGAACCGACCTATGGTATAATTTTTCATATCGAACAAACCTAGTTCGTACGGGATGATGCTCGGGTATGATTTCAGTTCATACCAATATACATTTGGTTCGTTTCCACACATTTAAGTTAAATCATCCAGGAAGATCCACGATCGCACGGGACGATCAACTTTGTGTTGACTTGAAAATTTACAATTTTTGGACGATTTTTCTTATCTTTCATATAAATAGTCCAATTTAGACTACGAATTAATCTTTTTTCCTTCTGATCTTCGTTCCTATTGAAAGGAGAGTTAAGGAGAGAGTGTGAGAGAGTGTTTGTAGGAGATTTCTTACTACTGGAGCGTGATGGATTCACTTGGAACTCAAAGGTAAGAATATCTACTTATGATTTTTTATTACTTCACTCTTTTTTCTCTTCTTTCTAGATTTCTTGTGAGAAGATCTGTCAAGGAGATCCAGTTCTCTGCCGACACTTGGAGAGTGTGAACAGCCAAAGGATTCTCTACCCACACTAGGAGAGTGTGAAAGGATGAAGGGTTCTCTGCCTATACATGGAGAGTGTGAAAGGACAGACGGTTCTCTGCCAGTACTAGGACGAGTGTAAAAGGATGATGGTTCTCTGCCGCATCGGGTAGTAATGAAAGTGAGTTTTGTAAAGGCTTCTCCGCCTTGCTGTGGGTGCAAAAGGAGAGTCACTAGTGGTATTAGTGCAAAACTCGGAGGGTGTCTCCGGGGAGTGGATGTAGGTCAAGTTTGACCGAACCACTATAAATCTCGTGTCTTTTATTTTTCCACTTCTTTTATTTTTGCTTTTCTAATTTTAACTTGTGGTTGAAAATTGTTTTCTAGAAAATTCACTAAAGTTAATTTTCTCAGTTTTAAATTGTAAAAAGAGGGCTAAAATGTTTAATTTCCAATTCAACCCCCCCCCCCCCCCCCTTCTTGGTAATTCATAGTAAACAAGTTTCAAGGGTAGTCTGTAAACTTAGAGAATCCATGATCCCTCAAATCTAATAGTTGGATTTGGTATAAACTTAAACCCTGTCTTATGATCAGTTAGTTTTAAATAGCATTGCAAAAAGTGTTTTTAAAACTAAAAAATTTGATCCCCATGAATGCTCTTCACTCCGGTAACCACTATTTAAAATTTCATTGGATTTGACCGAGTCAATTTTGATAATGAGTCATTTTTTGACTTAGGGTTTCAATTTTATATTAAGCTGAAAGATACAATATCATAATCACTAATCTCACCATCAATGATTGATATCTCATCATTTCGTACTTTTGTTTAATCGCAGTTTGCCCCTATTTCATGAATAATCATTTGGCGTGATCTTAAATGTTGATTTGAAATAGCATGTGAAATAATAATTTAGATCAACGACTGATGAGAATGAATGGCTACGGGTATCAAAGTTGTGCCTCCATGCAATCATTGGGCATTATTGCACCACTAAGTAATCATGTCAATGTTTGCCTCTGTTAGTGCATTTTCGATAGCCTAATTAGATGCAGAAGCGTGGCCCACTGCCATCACCATTTCAACTAATTAAACCAAAGCACTCGGAGTTTTATTCAATCACTATTTTTTAATTAAAATTATTTTAAGTTAATTTAATTTTATTTTAAATTTAGGAAATTTTAAAAAATCATTAAAAATTAAATATTAATTAAAAAAATAAGTGTAATATATAAAAATTCTCACTTTTTCAAACCTTTAAAATTAAAATTAAATTAAATTTAAAATATTATATATATTTTAAAAAATTTGTAATATTAAATATTTGATTATTTTTAAATTAATATTTAATTTGAATAATTCAATTATTTTAAAAATATAAGATAATCTAGTTAACGTATTATGTAATTTTTAGGAGAATGTATTAAAATAATGTTAATTTATTTTAAAAACATTTTATATTAATAACATTTAATTATTTTGAAAACCAATTAATTATGAAAATATTCAATAAAATTATTAAAACTCAAATTTAACCAAAAAATTTAATATTTTATATCAAAATTTTCAAACTTTCAAATACTTAAATAAAATAAAATACTTGTAAAGTATTTTAATGTATTTTAACTGATTTTAAATACTTAAATATTTGGATATTAAATTAATATTTAATTAAGATAAACTTTAAAAACATTTGAAAAATTATCTTTAATTTTTTTAAAATTTTATGGGATTTTAAAAATAATTTTTTTATATTAAATATTTTTAATAAATTTAAAAGTTTTTTATTTCTAAAAAATTTAAAAAAATATCAAAGAAATTTAAATTCAATTAAAAATATTAAATAAATACATTTAAAATTTTCAAATATTATAATTTAATTTTAAATTAATTTTAAAATTAAAAATTACTTATTATATTTTAAATGACTATAATTTCAAACTATTGATGTTTTAATAGTTATTTATTTAATATAAATCAAAATAACTTAAAAATTTTAAAAAATATATTTTAAACTATTTCAAATTAGAAAGGATCTTTAAAATATTTGAAAATTAAAAAAAAAATTAAAATATTTAATATATTATAACTAAATTTAATTCTTTAATTATTTTAATATTGAATAGATATTCAGTTAAATATTCATCCAAATATTTTTAAATTTTTAAAAACTATATTTTAAAATATTTTCAAATAATTAGAGAATTTAAAACATTATTTTGAATTTTTTTTAATAATTTAGATTTTTAAATTCAAAATTATTATTTTCATATATTTTTAATTTCAAAATTATCAATTTACTTCAAATATTTGATTGCTTTTATTTAGGGTCTTGAAATTGTAAACATATTTTGAGCTTGATTGAATAGAATTAATGGGGATTTTATTGATGACTGTCTAAATTTCAATTATTCGTTCTTTAGTTTCCTTATTATTTGATTTATTTCTTAATATTCATGTGTAGGATGCTCATACAAGGTTATCGATTGAATCTTGATCCGTTATTAAATAATTAGAATCTTGATTGAAGGCTTTGATAGACTTCTTCTTAAGAATTTATAGGATTTCATGGACCACCTCATAGACCAATCTAACTTCTATTGACTCATCATTGATGGGTATGTACCCTTTATATTCTACCATCTCCTTAAATTCTTCCTCGCCAAGCTTAGATAGAACTTCTTGGAATTTAAGATCTTCATTGGTGACTAGATCTATAGCTAAATTATCAAACATTTCCTGATCGGTATTTGAAACAATCCTCTCCCCTCTGACTATCTAAGGGTTAATAGTCATGAGGGTGACATCTTCCATAGGCTGAGGCACATCCACCTTGATTGGTGATGAAGGAGCTTAAGTAGTGATAACTCTTATATCAAGTGGGGTGGAGTCCTCACATCCCTCAATTTGGAGTCGGGGGACATACATTAGTTGTAGATCTAGACTGTATCGAATTAGGATTCCTCCATATCTATTCAACTTCTTTGGAATATACTACCTTTTTGGTGACATGAGCCTATTGCCCTTAGCATCTAGAGTTTTCAAATCCTTTGATGCCGTTTTAGATTTAGTTGCTACTTAGGCCAACCTTGACAACATTTAAGTATAAATTGATGTCCTAACATTATGGAGGTGGCCCTTGCCAGATCTGGTTAAGACTATCTCCTCCATCTTTATACATGGGAAGTGCAACACCTAGAGGTAACCATCTATTAAAATAAAAGTGGCAAGTTGCTTGACAATTTTTTTTCCTCACTAGATGTAGATTAGATTTCTTATTTATTTTTACTCATCCCACCTAACTTTCTTTTTGAATTTATGTAAGATCAGCCCTTTCAACTGTCTCTTATATGTTTCCTTTATCGCACCTGCCTGAGCAGCGCGGGTGTTGATTATATTTCTTAAGATTCTAGTCCTCAAAAAAATTTTCTTATTAAGGGTTTTCCTAATTGAGTAGTCCACCAAAGTTGGTCGAGGGATGACAATCCTGTAGAGTCTCTCCTCCCCTATAGCAGATGTGATGTGATAGAACTGACTACCTTTGAGGAGTGGAGAAGTGATAGGAATTGTTTGCTCCTCAGCAACCTTTGGCTCAACTAAATTCAATCTTCCATTTTTTTGTCTTTATTATTTTCATCCTAACCCTCCTTAGGTAGTTTTACCTTGCATTCTTACTAGTAAAGGGGATTTCAAAACTCAACCCATTTTCAAACACAGACTTGATTTTATTATCAAAAATTGGTTTTAGTTCCTTATCCTCTCTAGAGGATACAATAGGTATACGGGTAACAACTACATCCATTTTTTACATACGGGAGTAAGTCCTTGCCTTGATAGCTATCTCAACCAGGGGAATGTCCTTATCTCCTTCATTGGCAAGGTTGAAAATTATTTCCACATTGATAGACAACTTGAGGTTCATAAAACCCATCCCAAACTAAATTTTATTATTCAGAATTAGCTCCTCAATGTACAGAGCTCGATCAATCAAAAAAATCTGCTTTCTGGGCATTATTTTAGAATTTGATTATCTGAAATTCGAATTAGAATTTTGGAATTAAATTTTAAAAAAATCTTATATTTTATCACATATATTGAATCATATAAGCTATAATCCATAATTGTATGATAATATATAAAAGTCAACTGTGAATTGAAGAAGATTGAGTTTTCAGCTCATATGTTGGAATATAGGAAGTTGTTATAGAAAAGTATATAGAAATGATAATCTTGAATTGATTTTGAAAAAGGATTGTAAATTTTCTTACAAAATTGACAAATTTTATGCTAATTTTGAAACACAACATGTTGAGTTTGCACTCAGCATGAAGGTTTACAAAATTCACATAGAAAATCTAAAGATTTTTGGCTTGAATCTTTTACACCATCTATTGACTTAGAGATGAAATGTGAAAGCATATATTTGAACTTAAAATTAAATTTTGAATTTAAAAATTTAATGATCTACTATGAATTGTCAAGCTCAACATATTGAAATTCCTTTGAATATGCAGGTTTGTAACATTCACATAAAGATCTAGAAAGGTTTGGTTTAACTCTTTCGCTCCGCTAATTGACTTAGGGGCAAAATGTCAAAGTCTGACTTTGATAGAGGTTTCCTAACTCACCTTTCTTTTGACATGTCTTATTAATGTTGTCATACTCACCCAAAAAAGAAATTGGTAAAGGGACCAGCATAAGAAAGGTAGTCAGAATTATTAATGAAATAAATTTTTTTACCATTATTAAAGATGGAGAGAGAAATTTATACCAAGCAGAGTCACCATTTTTTTTTTTTTGATTGAAAAAGTTGATTTTTTTTAAAAGGTTAATTTCATTTGGAGAATTTTTATTTCTAGAATTTTTAGTTTTGAAATCAAATACATCATTATGAATGATATATTTCCTCGAGAGGTGAACATAACATTCCCTAATGGATTCATATTATAAAACAACAAGTTCATCTTAATTATTGTAATCAAACTTAAGGAAGAACCACATATGACCCAAAAAGGTCAAAATAATATTTGATCGAGTGTTTGACTATAATAATCTTGATAAAAAATCATTAATTTTATAATAAAATTTATGATAATAAAATGATATGTCTTCCTGGAGGAAAAATATATCATTTACTATCAATTATTTAAATATGATGATAATGATCATTGAGTTTGATTTTTCACAAAGATAATTAATTAAAATTTAAAAACTTAATTTTGAAAAACTTGATATTGGTTCTTAAATATCTTATGAGCGTAAACCCTCATAGTTAATTACATTATAGAAAACCCAAGTTCTCTATGAATACTCTCGATTAAAATAATAGTAAAACTTTTATTTTAAATGTTTAAATATTGATATCAATGGAGTGATTCTTAAATTTAAATGGGATTGGATCAAATTATTGCACTTATTTCTAGAGATTAAATAGGGAAGGGTAGGGTTATTTTGAGATTCTTCAACAATTCATAAATACCCTAGCCTATCTTAAGTATTGGTCTTTATATTTTAGATTGAAAGGAATTTTTAATTTGATTTGATGTTTTATTAGAGTGGTGGGATTAAATTTTGAAAGCTTGAGGTCTTATAGTCTGAACTTGCCTCATAAACTAATTTAAATGAAGCTATTTTAAATAGGCTTAAAAATAGGTTTTATCTTAGGGATTGCATAACTTTCCCATGATAGGATTGTACCTCCATAGGTCAGGCGGACTACTAGAACCCACAAGTGGGGAGGTGACTAATAAGGTAAAGGAAGATTAATATGAATGCATGTGACCCTCTGCAAACCTGAGTTTACTTTTTAAAATTATTAGAGTTTCTTTGATATTTTATAGGTTTTAATTTTATTAAAGTAGAAAACTTTTGAATCATACCCTCATGAGCCTCCAATCAAATTCCAGGCTAAATAAAAATAAACATGCAATTAAAAAAACTAAAAAGTAAGTATTTGTAAGCATAATCAATGTAAAGAATTAATAATTTAATAAATTCATATTTCATGTGTTAAGTGTCACTTAATATTACAATCCATAAATTTGTAGAAAGTAAAGTGGTCGGGTACCATAGATAACAGCCTGGATTCTACTCCTAAGACACAAGTGACTTTGAGTATGGGATTTTGCTCGATTTTCACTTCTTCATCCTTCTTCGGGCTCTTTGGATTCACCGGGCCTAGATATTCAAGTGAAAATAAACTCTTTCCTAAAGGCATTTTTTTTTTCTCGTTGGATATACATTAGTATCCTAACCTGAATCTCCAAATTAAGAGGAACTCTCAACTAAGGGATGTTACCACTCTTTTTTTACTTCAGATTAGATTTTTAATATCCAATCTCAAAAAATTTGACAATTCTTAATTACAACTCAATTACATTTGAAAATCACAAGAAAAATCTAGACTCAAACATAACCTGTAGGGTTATCCTAAGCAATTATTATTATAATTTAGTTTTTATAGCTAAGTTTTCATATCATGTGTATTTTTTATGATTCTAAAATATTATTGTATTGACTATTATTTCTCCTAATATATATTGAAAATATTACTTTTTTTGTGTCTACTAACATTTTAGTGAAATCATACTCTAGACTGCTTAAGAGTTCAAGTTAGATTATATTAGGGTTTACTATTTTTGAAGTATGTAATTTTTCTATACTTTTCTTGAGTCTAAGAGAGTGTGATTATAATTGGGTAACCGTAAACACACACATTAGGGGAGTGTAAAAAATTTGAAATTTTTTTAACCTAATCGTATTATATGATTTTGGATCGTATGGGATGATTTGGCTTGAGCGCACCTTCAAAAAGCAGTTAATCGAACCATGCTAGGAAATTTTTCTAAGTCCTATTTGTACTATACAAAGTTAGTTTCATATGTACACCTTCTAGAGCTCAAAATAGATATGTACTAGTTTGTCCTAACAATTTTTTTTTTTTTGAACTATTTTTACTGTATGATCTTAGGTTTGTACAGACGATGTCCAGAGTATAAAATGATTATGTATTATTTTGTCCACATGAACAGGTAAATTTTTTGAGTTATTCGTATTATACGATCATAAGATCACATAGATGACTTTCAGAGTACGAAATAGTTGAGGCCATTTTAGTACCAAATGAAATATGGTTTAATTAAAACATATCATACTATATGATATGGATTTCATACAGTTTATTATTCAAAGTACAAAATAATTTTGTATTGAATTTTATCGGATGAATCTGTTCAATTTTGAACTGGTAGTACTATACTTTATCAGTTTATACGAAGGTAAATAAAAGTATAAAATCAATTTGTAATGAATCATATAAGAATATTTTGAACTATTCATATGTATGATCATCAATCGTACTGTATAATCGCGGACAGTCAAATTGAAAATTTTCAATTTTCTAGACGGTTTTTGGTGTCTTGCATATATCAGGTCATATAAACTGACTGTGGAACAAATATTTCTTCATAATTTATTTGAGAGCAAGTTTGAGAGTGCTTTGGGAGAGTGTTTGAGAGTGTGGAGGGGGAACTTGCAAGTGGAAATTGTGAATGGTTCACAAGGTTTCCCAAATGTGAGGATCTCTTTATAAGTCTTATAAAATCTCTTTCTTACTTCTTTGGAGTTTCTCGTGAGAAGATCTTTAGAGAAGTTCCAATTCTCTGTCAATACCAAGAGGGTGTGAAAGGATGATGGTTTTTTACCAACACTTAGAGAAGTGTGAAAGGACTATGATTATCTTCCAACACTTGGAGAACTATGAAAGGATGATGATTCTCTGCCAACACAAGGAGAGTGTGAAAAGATGATGGTACTCTATCCAACCGGGAATTATTGGAAGAGAGGTGTTTTTTAAAGTCTTTTCCATCTTGATGTGAGAGAAAAAGGAGGGTCACTTTGGTAATAGTGAAATACCTAAAGAGAGAGTCTTCAGGGAGTGGGCGTAGGTCTAGTTTGACCAAACCACTATAAATTATTGTGTTCTTATTTTACTACATTTTTATTTTTCTACATATTTAAATTTTTACTTTTGAATAGTTTTAAATTGACAAAAATTATAATTGTATAAAAATTGGAACTTAGTTTTCTATAAAAAAATTTCCAAGAAATTTTTAAAATAACCAAATCCCCCCCCCCCCCTCTTGGTTAGCCGGACAATTTCATTAGGCCTAATAACCTATACAGACTTTTCAAGTGGTATCAGAGCCTACTTTTGAAAATTAATGTTTAGATAACTTTTTGAAAATGATAATGGCTACTTTTGGAAATCATAACAAATATGAAGGGTATTCGATTAATAGACCCCCATTATTTTATAATATCTCTTTTGAATTTTTTAAAATATGTGTCTACTTTTCTTCAATCATTTGACTATCACCTGTGGATTTTTGTACATGAAGGATAAACTACGACAACTTGACTTATAGATGACATTACAACTGAAAAACCATTTGCTGACTGGACTATAGGTGAATGAGACTTAGCTCAGGTAAATGCTAAATGTTTAAATATTTTTTATTTGCACTTAACTATGAAAACAATAAGTGTATATCTACTTGTAAAAAAGGAAAATAAAAATTTGGGATAGACTTTGTATCACATATGAAGGGATTAATGAGGTGAAATAATCTAGATTGAACATTTTTGTTGCATGATTATAAACTATTTTGCATGAAACAAAATGAATCAATCACTGACACATATATACATTTAACACAAATAGTCACCTCCTTTCATTCTTTAGGTTGGGAACTAACGAATGCTAAGAAAGTAAATAAAATACTTTGTTGTTTGCCTACTACTTATGATGCAAAAATAAATGTTATTACATAGTCTAAAGATTTAAATGTTTATTATATTAATAATCTTTATGGACCATTAATCACTTACGAGAAATGTGTGACTTAAAGACAGATTGATGTAGGTGACAAGTGAAAGGAGAAGAACATATTATTGAAAGCAGATGACTCAGAGAGTGATTAGTCTCAGCTTGAGGGTGAAGACGATATTGCCTTGATGAAAAGGAAATTTAGGAGTTTTCTAAAAAGGAAGCAAATGAGATGGCAATAGTGGAATAAATGTAAGTTCCATAAAACTGCTAAGTCTTCTAACGATGTTATTTGTTATGAATGTAGGAAGCCTAGACACATCAAATTTGAATGCTTGGATCTAAAAGCTAATCTAACAAGGAGAAGATCGAAGACAAACAACTGTGAGGAAGGGTAAGAAGAAATTATAGAGAGCATTTTGGGCAGACTCAGTTTCATATTCTTCAAAAATAGAAGTAGAGGAGGAAGTCGCAAATTTGTACTTAATGGCCAACAAGCTTGATCAGTCAGATCAAGAAGAAGTATGTGACTTAAACTATGAAGAGTTATTTGATGTTTCTAAAAAATTCGTACTGTACATAGAAAATTTAAAAAGTTGCATGCTAGGTTGAACTTATATTTCCTAGAATTACAAAAAAGCATGAAATCATTAGGAAAGATCATGCATTATTTGATAGCAACCACATGAAACTATTAGATTAGTTTGATGAATTGAACAAACATCATGATTTATTGAAATCATCTCACATTGAACATGAAAAAGATATTAAAATATTTATAGATGAATCTAATAATAGAGAGCATTATTGGAAAGTTGACAATGCTATGTTAGAAAGTGCAAACACATTTTTTAAAGCTCAATTGAAAGCACTTGAGGAAAACAGGATTCCACCCACACTTGAATAATTTTTAGATCGT
The DNA here is from genome assembly GCF_001605985.2 of Dendrobium catenatum. Taxonomy (NCBI): domain Eukaryota; kingdom Viridiplantae; phylum Streptophyta; class Magnoliopsida; order Asparagales; family Orchidaceae; genus Dendrobium; species Dendrobium catenatum. The sequence continues at coordinate 9,811,338 of NW_021319178.1, read as the reverse complement.
GATAAAAAACTAAAAATTTTAAAACCTAAGAAAAGAAAATTTTACTCATTTAGATTAAAAATTCCTTTTCTTAGAGTTAAATGTTTTTCTTGTGGATTGATTGGCCTTATATCTCACACTTGCACTATTCATAGTAAATCATATCTAGTGTGAAGACCAAAGATGCATAAAACAAAGCATATCAAATATGCATCTAGATTAATTTTGTTAAGAGTAAAACACAAACTTGTTTGGGTTCCCATCTAACATTTGATTATATTGTAGAAAAGCTCTCATATAAGATCTCATAAGAGTATCTGGTACCTAGACAGTGGATGTTTGAAGCATATGACTGGAGACACTTCACAATTCATATCGTTGGAAGCTAAGAATGGAGGCAATGTTACAATAGGAGATAATACCACTAGGAAAGTGGCAGGCATAGGTATGATTGGAAACTTGAATAATTTATTTCATTGAGAATGTTTTACTTTTATAAGGCTTAAAGCATAATCTGTTGAGTATTAGTTAGATGTATGATAATGGTTATAGTGTAAATTTTTTTTCCCACTAGTTGCATAATAACCCAAAATGGAATTTATGTTTTGAATGGAATTAGAGTAAATAATGTGTACATGCTTGATTTGAATTATATTAAATTTCTTAATGATTTTTGTTTAAAAATAATTTTTGATGAATCATGGTTTTGGCATAGGAGACTTTGTCATGTTAGCATGAAAAATCTTAGAAAAATTACCTAAAAAGAAAACTTGTTAGAGGAATATTAAAACTAGACTTTGCTAAGGATCACGTGTGAAGCATGTCAACTAGGAAAAAAGGTGAAGTCCTTCTTTCATTTTATTACGGATCTTAGAACTAACATAACATTACAAATTATTCATATGGATCTTTATGGACTGGTTAGCACTGTAAGTCTTGGAGGTAAAGTTTTTTTTTTTTTTTGAAGAAATGCATAAAGCAATTTTATCGATTAAATGAAGATACAACCACTAAGTGATAGCACCCCTATCACTTTCCACCTTTAGAGAATAGTTAAAACAACAATCAGCTAACTTATTACAATTCTTATTCACAAAATGAAATAGCACTTGGCTAAAATCTCTAAGAAAAGATAAATCTTATGGCTTCAAAAAAGCTTCCTTAGAATCTTCATTATTCATCATGCCTTGAACATACTTGATTACATTATAATTATCTCCTAAAATAATGATTCCTTTTACCTCATACATCCATTCTTGAAGAACCCTCCCTAAAGATAGAATCTAAAGTAGCACAAATTCTGAGCAGTCCCAATGCAAATAACTAAATCAAAAGTATATAAAAAACTTCCTTTAGAATTTCTTATCATGCCACCCATTCCTTATATGAACTCTCTAACGAAGCATCAATATTAAGCTTAATACACTTGGGGGAGGAGGATAATAATAAGATGAAGAAAGATGCGATAGCTGGTTAGTACCCCAATTATCCGAAAATGGATTAAAGTAAAAGGAGGCAACATCAAAGCTGATTGAATTTGCTACTATTACAGAGATGCATTCCACTTTTCCTCCAAGTTTGAGCTTATTTCTGATTTTCCAAGAAAAAAGACAGTAGAGCAATACAAAATTCCTAAAAATGGATTGTAATTTGATAAAACGAACAACTCCATATAGATTTCTTCTAGATCAGTAAAATAGGAATCTTAAAACTCCATCTATTGAGCATATTTATCACCTGAGATAGATACACACAACTGACTGCTATGTGTTCAAAATTTTCAATAGCTTTGCATCCTTTCAAACACCCATTAAAGTCCAGCAGTCTTCTATACTTCAAGAATTCATTTGAGGGGATAGTATTTTGAATTTATCTCCACCAGAATAATTCTACACAGGGACAAAATTTTAGCATTTTCATCTATCTCCAATTTATATCTTCAGCAGAATTACCAAAGAGCTTCGTAGAAACTTGAGATGTTATAGATTTACATGAGCATTTATACATCAGCTCCAATTGATCACATTGCAATTTTGAATGTATTGGAAAAGATCTAATCACCTCCACCAAATCTGGATTGAAGAATTAGTTCAACTTGGATACATCCCATTCTTCTTTTTGGATAAAATCCATAAGATATTTACTTTCAAGATTGAAATCTTCAAAAAAAAGTGGGCCACCTATTAAAGCTCTTATCTAAACCCATACAACTTTAATTGTATTGATACAACTTCCATTTGAGACCTTCCATCTCAAAATTTCTTGCAAAAATTTGGCCCATTAATTAATATATTCCAAGTAGGAGAAGCCTAGCTTCTACCTTCTAAAATCCAAATATCCTTCCCATATTTTTCCATCAAGAACCTATTGAGAAGAGAAGAAGGATTTGTAACAAAATTCCAAGCAAATTTAACCCTCAACAGACCCAATTTAATAACTATTGACTGCACTCCTTGGCAACCCATTCTTTTTATTTTACATAAAGTTTCCCATGCAACATAGTGAAGGCCTTTATTACTATCTTCTTTTATCCAACGAAAATCCCTACTCATTCTATCCAAATCATTCAACACTCCCATAGGGACTAGTGAATGCGTAGATAAGAATATAGGTAGAGAAAGCAAAGACGAATTAATCAGAAGCAGTTTTCTCAAAAGAGAGATTAACCAGTTTCCCCATGTATTTATTCTACTATACGCCTTCTCCAAGAGGTTTTTAAAATCTGAGAGAACCAACCTTCTTAAAACCAATTTGACTCCAAGATAGGTGAGTTCATTAACAACCTTAACACCTAGAATTATTGAAAGAGCAATAATCCTTCTTCTACCAACTGATTTTCCAAAGATAACAGAGGATTTCTGAACATTAACCTTTTGACTCGACCATTTGATGTAATCCTTCATGATGTTGATGATTTTCTGCATATTCTTATGTTTTGCCTCAAAGAAAATCATAATATCATCTATATATTGTAAGTGGGACATTTATTTTTGCATTAGGGCCACTTTAATACCAATGATTCTTCCTCTTTGAGTAACAGCATCATATAGCAATTGACAGCACAAAATGAAAAGATAAGGAGATAAGGGGCACCCATGTCTAAATTCGCTTTTGGCCTCTATCCATCTAGAGTTGCTACCATTAATCAAAATAGAGAAATTTAGATCTACCACACATTGCAATAATATATTAGAAAACTTCCCAGGGAAACCATAATGCTCTAACACTTATTTTAAAGTAGGCCAACCCACACTATCATATGCCTGTTCCATGTGAACTTTAACTGCCATTAAACCTTTCTTAGGTTTAGAGAACTGAACTTATGGATTAACTCTTGAGTAAGTAAAATATGTTTAGATAAAGTACAACCTCTAACAAATGCAGCTTGATCTTCAAGTATAATTTTTGGTATGAACCAAATTAACCTATTCAACAACATCCTTACCACAATTTTGTAAATAGACAAACAAAGGATGATTGGTCTATAGTTTGAGGGATTCAAAAGATTTTTCACCTTAATAATTAAAACCACAAAGGTTTCCTTCCACTGATTACACATAGCACCAGTAGTAAAAAAAGAATTGACAGCCTTTCATACATCCTTTTAATAATATGCCAATAAAATTTAATAAAAGAGTAAGAGATGCCCTCCAAACTTGGAGAGATATTGGCTTCCAAACGACTAATAACACTTTCCAGCTCCTCCTTAGCGAACTTGGACATTAACAAGATTCCATCTTCATCATTCAGCACATGAGAAGTAGGCGGCCATTGCCTTAGAACATACCTCCTCTCGTTTCATTTGTCATAAAAGAAATCATATAAAATTTCTTCTATTTTATTTTGCTCCTCAATCAAATTACCATAGTTATCTTTGATTTGATTAATCTAGTTACTATTAAAACTTGGCTGAAGCGAATGCATGGTAATATTTAGAATTGGGGTCTCCTTCTTTTAACCACTTGACCTTCGCCCTCTATCACCACCAGGTGCCAAGCTGTCCAAGTGTAGAATTGAGGTCAAGCTCCTTAGACTTCAGCAAGCAAAGATTATCATCGGACAAACCTCATATTTTAGCCTCCTCTTCTTGTAACTCAAAAAATTTCTTTCTTAAGAAGCTCTTTTAGTATATTAAACTTCAAATGTTTTGATTTGCTCCAAAAGAATAATGCCTTCAATGCTCATTTGAATTTGAAATTGAGGGATTGAACTACATTACCTCAAACATACTTTCCCTAAGATTTTGCTACAATCATTAAAGAAGCTGGATAGGAAGTCCAAATGTCTACAAATCTCAGGTGTTTATTTTTCCAAAAACCAGAAGAAAAAATTTTAGCCAGGATAAGACAGTGATCAGATGCTACTCTTGCAAGGTGACGAATAGCCGCGGTTCAATTGATTCTAAAGCAAATGAGTTAATAAGACACCGGTCCAATCTCTCTAGAATCTGGGCTCCACCTTTCTTATTATTGCACCAAGTGTATTTGGGTCCAATGACCCCAATAACATGGAAATCACCTTTGTTCATAAACATATTCATATCATGAGGGCCTTGAGAAAATACAAACTTCTTGCCACCTCTTTTCTCCTCTTGTGATAGGATACAATTAAAATCTCCCCCCACTATATAAGGAAAATTCCTATCCAAAAGGCTTCAAGACTTCTCCATAAGAAACTCCTTTTATAAGTCTTTTGCTACCTTAAACTATGGAAACCAACCACACACCTTTGTTTAGAATTTTTAGCTCACCCATAATTACTTGAGGAGTGGCTTCTATCGTAGAGAAAGAAATAATATCAGTCCTGCAACAAATCATAATACCACCAGACAAACCTTTAGTAGGAAAAGGAAGAAATCCCAACAAGGTCCAATCATTTTATTGAATTCAAACCTATTAACAGAAGAACTTTTTGTCTCAATAAGACCAAATAAAACATAAAAGTTTTTCACAAATTCCTTCAACTAAAGGGAGGCTTCGTGTTTCCTAGCCCCCTACAATTCCAAAAAGCTATTGTTGACATTTAAGATTATAGTTGGGATTGCTCCCACTCTTACTTCTCTTTAAAAAATCCCCTTTCCTCCTTTATAGAAGAATATTATCTTTACCCAATGATCTAAGTTCTTTTTGAAGTTTGAATTTCATTACTCCATAATCTTATTTTATAAAACCTAATTTGGATCCAGTGGTCCTCATATCTTTAAGAACGAATTCTCTTTCTTCTAATGTTCCATCCAAAGGCTTAAGAAGCCCAAGATTTCCCTTATTTGCATAGGAATCCAAAATATTGAACTTATTCATATCAAATAATAATCTTGGAACACCAAGAGAATGTACCTTATTACCCAAAGCCATAGCAACTGGTGGAACACTATCTTTCAACAAAAATTCTACAACCTCCTCCAATTCTTCTAATTCAGCATGACGTATAGCATCTTCTACTAATGCTAGTAACTCCTGGTTATGAGTAACATCCTCCACTATATTTAACTTTAGTGGCCCTCCTTCCTCTAAATCCTGAGATACTTTATTTACTGGTTGGAATTTTTTAACCAAAATAGGACTAGCATTCGAGCATCTAGCTTTAGCTACATTCATCTGATTGTCTCTGTAATCAACATAAAGAACTTTTCTCCTCCTCCTATTTATAACATGGCCCTCCTATTTATAACATGAACCCAAGTTCCTATCATTGAATCAATTCTCACCACATTTACTTCATCACAACAAAGCAGTGGAAGATGTGACATCCTGACCCATATTAGATAAGATAATCCTTTTAAAGAAGAAGGAGAAAATTGAGGAGTCCACTTATCTATGCCAACTATATACCAATTAACATACCAAGGGCCTCCCTCTAACACTTTCTCTACATCCTCCATAGTGGAAAACAAGCAAAGAACCCATCCTAATCCAAGGAGGTAAAGTATTTAGATTTGAGATTGTTCATGATTTTTCTAGATTCACTTAGGTTAAATTTTTATTTTATAAGAGTGAAACATGTGAGAAATTTAGAAGTTTTCAAACTTGAATTTAGAGAAAACTAGGATGCAATATTTTATCAATTTAAAGTGATCATGAAGGTGAATTTAAAAATGAAAGTTTTGAAGATTTTTGTAAAGAGAAAATAATTGATCATAATTTTTTAGTGTGGATCCCTCAGTAGAATGGGATTGTCGAAAGAAAGAATAGAATATTAATTGAAGCTGTTAGAGCCATGTTGGCAGAATATTCACTTCTAAAATATTTTAGGGCTAAAGTAGCTAGTAAAACTTGTTATATTTTGAATAGGGTGAACATTATATCTAAATTGAATCAGATGACATATGAACTTCTTAAGGGGAGAGTACCATATTTATCACATTTGCATATTTTTGGTTATAAGGTGTTTATTCATAATAATTAGAAAACACCTTTAGGAAAATTTGTCCAAAATCTGATGATTGATTTTTTCTTGGATACTCTAGTATTGGAAAATCTTATAAAGTTCCTAACAAGAGAACTTTCGTAATAGAGGAAACTACATATGTTGTATGTAATAAATATGGTATTTTGGAAGATCCAAGGTTGGAACAAGATCATATTGAAAATAACTCCCAAGGAATTAAAAATATAAGTTTGGATGAAAATGTTAAAAAGAAAACCCTTTGCCTAAAGAATGGAAATTTTTTAAGAATCACCCTAAGGAATTAGTTTTAGGTGAACCTAGTGAGGGTGTTAGGACTAGGCATGTGTTTGAATAGTTGCTATTTGAATGATTTATAATTGTGCAACTTATGTAGTTTTGATGATTCAAAACATTATTGTTCAAATGTATAGTTATCTCCTATCAATTTCAGAAGATTTGCACTTGCTCTTGTGTGTACTAACATTTCAGGAAAATCAGACTCCAGACTACGAAAACTTCAAATCAAATTCAACATGAGACTTTGAATTAATTTTGAAAGGGAGTGATTGTAATTGAGTGAATAAAATCTCACACACACAAAATAAGGAGATCTTGAAATTCTATACTGATCGTACAGGACGATATTTATCGTACTGGACGATCTGTCAGTTATCTCCTATAGAGCACTTGGAACGAATAGGAACTTGCTTGAAAAATTTTTTTTCTAAGTCCTATTCGTCCAGGACAAAAATTATTATCATCCCAGGCGATGGGTTCACTGCAAAATTTTAGTCCAGACGAATTTTACCATCGTATGAGGCGACCAGTCCACTGGAAAATTTTCGTACAGACGAAAATAAATATCGTACAAGACGATCAG